>NC_031777.1:1395014-1445238 GCF_001522545.3 Parus major | reverse complement strand
GAAAAAAAGGGAAAATGGAAGAGATAAATCCAGATTCTCCCACCAAGATTTGAACATCTCAACACCTCGCAGTGTCTGTGGTGCCAGCGAGAGCCAAAACCAGCAGAAGATTCTGCAGGCAGTGGTGGGGACCAAGCCAGCTGCCAGCGTTTCGAGAGCTCGGCCAGCAGAGGGTAGGATTGGATTGGAAAGCAACAAAATTCCATCTCAGCAGCAGCCTAAAGGCTGGGATTTGGGCACTGTGGCTCAGGCAGAGCCCCAGTCTCCTCTCTCCAGGGTGGGCACTCACCGCCCTGGCTGCTCGGGGTACTTCTGCTTCGTGTAGGCTTCCAGCGTGGCATAGACCTTCTCCCTCAGAGATTCCACTTCTGAAGGGCTGGACAAACCCTTGGCATCTGGTCAAGGGAGAAAATACAGGTGGGGAAAGAATCTCTGCAAGGGGGGGTCTTCACAGGCAGGAGAGGACTCACACCCTCTTTAATTGTGTGTCCAGGGACTGGGAAAAATCTGGGAAGTGTTTCTGCTCATTGCAGGGGGCTTGGAATGATCCTCGAGGAACCTTCCCACCCAAAGCATGAAATGTGTCTGCAGCCCCGATGCTCACTGTCACAGTGACCTGCTGTGACCCAGAGGGAGTGTTTGTCACCTGGGATTGTCCCCAGCCTCAGACTTACCTGGGTTAAACAGGACAATGGCTCGCAGGCACCCCAGCTCCGACTTATCCATCTGCATGTCTTTCATTTTGGACACCAGCTCTGTCAAAACCCTGTGTGAGTGGGACATGGGTGAGCAGACAATCAGTCACAGACCAGTTTCTCCACTGAAAAGCATCTGGGACAGGCACTGGGAATACCCTCAGTTCTTCTCTGTGGGAAGGGAGGCATCTTTGAGGCACAGCCATGCCCCACACTGCTGTTCTGCAGGTGCACCAGCAACATCCAGGGACCTGAACATCAAAGTTGCTCCTATTCTCACTCTGTTCAGCACACAGCACTCACAGTTTGCACTCACTCCAGGAAAACCACGTGGGTTTTCTCCACTTTTTACCGTGTAGTGCAAGACGTGGGCACTGTCCTCACACGTGCCAGGTGTGTGAAGAGTGGTGAGGCAGTGTCCTGCCAGGCAGGGAGCAGGCATGGCAGGGACAACACCTATGCAGTTCTTACACAAGCAATTTGGGGCTTAAGGCTTTGCCATTTAAAGCTCTTGGTGAGCAGTATTAGGCCTAGATACAGCTACAGCAAACTTGAGAGAGAGAGAGAGAGAGAGAGGAGCATTCCTCCCCCTGCACACCCAACCCAGCATTTGCTTCTGCAGCTGAAAATCCCACTGCGCTTTTCCCCCATTCTTGTTCTTTTAAGTCAGTCAAACATCCCCTGCTGAAAGGCTTTGCTCCAGTTCCCCTTAAAGACACGTTTCCCGTTCAGAGGGGAGGGCAGAGCCAGCCTGGCCACCCCTGCTGGGGGGTGACAGGACCACGTACCTGTCGAAGATGGAGCCCACTCCAGCACTGTGGGCGCTGCTGCGGTGCACGTGCAAGCCCGTGGCCAGCAGGATCCCGTCCTGCACCGACACAGAGCGATGGGAGAAAGAGGCAATGAGCAGCTCGTTCCAGCCTGCAAGCACAGGAGTGCAGGACACGTGAGGCAGCCCAGCCAAAAATCAGTCCTGCACAGAGCAGCAGAGCTGGTTTCTCCCTGCTGGCTCTAGACTGAACTCAAGGGAGAGTTGGCACCCCCGGGTACCAGCTGCACCCCCTGCCAACGCTGCAAGGGGTGGCCTGTCCCTTGGAAATATTTGGAAAATGCTCTCAGGTACATGGTGTGATTCTTGGGGTTGTTCTGGGCAGGGCAAGGAGCTGGATTTTGATGATCCTTGCAGGTTCCTTCCTGCTCAGGATATTCTATGATTCTATGACCCTGACCAGCAGCAAGCAACGAGCAGAAATTGGCTCACAGGGAAAAAAATAAAAATTACAACAAAAGAAAGGGGGAAAATTCTGGGTTTTCTTCCTGAAAAACATATTCCTATCAACTGCAATCCCTTTACGAACAACAGATTCCACTGCTCCACCCACAGCCTCGGCCAACCTCCCCTCGTGTCTCAGAACCGGAGATGCAGGAACGGGTTGGCTCAGGATTGCACATCCACCATCTGGTGCTGCACACAGCCCAGAGAAGGGACAGGGACAGGGACAGGGGCAGCAGGGACAGCCACAGGTGAGGGACATTACCTGCCCGGAGGAGAATGACCTGGTCTTCCAGTGTCAGGTCGGAGAAGTGGGGGATGCGCTTGGCCCATTCCACGAGTGTGAAGAGCTGTTTGTCAGCGGCGTGGCAGATGTTGGTGACAGGGTCGTTTGTCTAACAAAGAGGGGTATCAGAAAGGAAAAGAGCAGAGGAAAAGGGGAGAATTGATCAGTGAAACATCTTTGATGACCACAATCTGCACCTGTATCAAGTTAACAAGTAAAACACTCCAACTGCCAATAACCTCAGCTGGGTTGGAAGAAGGTTCCCAATAATCTCTGGCTGTTGGGAAGAGCAGATATTTGTCACCACTACCCCCTCAGCAGCCAGCCAAGTCAGCTTGATGCCTTGGAGGGGCCACCTAGAGCAGAATCTAGACAAGATTAAGAGAATAAAAGTGGGTATTTATTAAAGGCTTTCAATAGGTACACCTTGGGCAGTCAAAGCCTCCAGAAGAGGCTACACCTAAGCTGGTCATGAGTTTTTCAGACAATTTAAGTTTGGCCCATTTACATATCAGGGGTTAATCCTCCAGTTACAGCTTCAGGTAATGAAGTAATTTACCCCCAGTTTGCTCCCCCATAATTCACTTTTCTTTATACTTTTCGGGGCCTGAGGCAGTGAAGTGTCCTTGAGTTTCAGGCCTGGAGGGATTGTTTGGTCAGACCAAAATGTGAAGACAGTTACACTCTTTAACACTCTGTAACTCATATGAGTTATACACATATAACACTCTACATGGAGTTTAGAGTTACACTCTAAAGCAGTACAGGATTTGAAAAATGCAAAAGCTAAAATCCTAAGGCATCAAGCTTTTCTGTTTGCTTGTTGTCCTTTGCAAAGCAAGTTCCTCATGGCCAGCTGCACTCCTGCTCCCCAGGGCACATCTAAAAACCAGGGAGCAGCCCCTGAATGGGCATGAGCAGCAGTTTTACCCAAACCAGCAAAAATCACAGCAGTAAACCCAGCTCCACCCCAGTGCTGGTCACAGACAAGAAGTGTTCAGGGCTAAGCACATGTGAAAGCCAGCACCTCCAGCATCTATTTCCCCATCTACTCATTGAAACTAAAGGAGACTTGGCAAAAAAAAAAAAAAAACAGAAAAAAAGCTTGGAGAATGACACATAGGCTGTTTTTCAGTCGTGATTTGAGTAGCTCCAAAAGAAAAACTGTTGGTGATTTTTAGGTGGCATGAAGAGAAACCCCCTTGTAAAATGCTTGTTGTTGAGCACTGAGGGTTTTTTTCTGCTCAAATCCCCTCCTCCCTGGCTGCAGGAGGTGTCAGTGGCTCTTACCGAGCTCTCTGTGCCCACATCACTGTACGCCTCTGTTTTGGGTTCCACGGCCAGCTCGGCTTCCAGGATCCTCTCCACGGGCATGTCCTCGCTGCCACCGCTGGTGGACTCAGCTTCATTCTCACTGCGCTCCCTGCTCCTCTGCCTCTCCTCCTGCACAGCTGTGGGACACAAACACGGCTCTCCACACCCACAGCAACCCACAGGTGGGAGGAGAAACCCCCCATCATAAAGAAAATAAGTGGGTATTTCACATCTATGCCCATTCAAATGGCTGCCCCCACACCAAGAACTCTGAAGATGCTGCAGGCCAGTAGCCTCCAAATTTGACAAAAGATTGTGGTTTCCAAAGTATGAGGCTCCAGAACAGAGGGAAGAGGAGTTGGTACCTCCAGGTGGCAGCCTGGCCTCGGCTGTCATTAGGTGCTGGAGGAGGCAGGAGGGACCCAGCACTCACATACAAGATTTTTGTGCTCTCATCATGCTTCCAACAGCCCCACTCTGCTTCCAACAATCCCACAGCAGCCAGAGCATCCAGCAGCAGGGCTAGACAGTCCCAAACCCCCAGCTGGATTCACACATGCTGCTTGTGTGAACGAAGTCCAACCCAGCCCTGGCGTCACCTCTCTTCCTAATCATCCCCACTAGAAAGTTCCTTCTACATCAGCACCCCAACAGCTTCACTCCCTCCTCTCCCCTCTCTGTATGTTTTCCAAAATATCTACTGACTGAAGGCACAGAATCATGAATTTCTCTCCAAAGCTCAGTTATTAACTCCCAGGGCTGCTGTGTGTAGGACAGGTTGGTGTAGGACCTGTGTATCTTGTATGCCAACCCCTGAGTGCAACAGAAGTCCTGGGTATACTTTTTTGTTGTTTTATTTGAGAAATCCCAAAGGGAAATGAGACAATCCTGCTTAAGAAATGACCAGCAGGCATTGTGTTTGTTTAGTTCAGTGCTGGGGAGAAATGGCAGCACCCAAGGAGATGGATCAGTGGGGCATCCAGCCTGGTGCTTGTGAGGGAGGGCAATACATATGCCAGCCAGCTGCAGGGGAACACTTGTCCTCTTTAGAGTAATGGCCAGAAAAAGCCAGGAAAGCGTTTCTGAAGTCACCAAAACCTCACTGGAAGAAAGAACATGGCAAGGAAATACCAGCCCCATCACCCAGCCCCTGAACTCAAGCTGCACTCTGCCCCCAGTTCCTGCAGCTCCAAAAAAGCCCCTGTGATTGCTGCAGCCAAACTCTCACCAGGATCCTGGGGTTTAAATTTTCACTCTCTGCACAAGGAAGCTGTGTTAACACCCTGCTCCTCTGAACCACTTTGCACCTGGCTGGAAGAGGGAGCTATGCTGGGATTAAGGTTTTGATTCCAACCTGGCATTTTGCAGTCCCCTGCCACCCTTATGAGCTTGAGGCAGCTTTGGGGATGCTACAGGACGAGGATCAGCTCATGCCCAGTGTTACAGCTGCTTCCCTGGGCTCTGCTCTGCACAGGGAGCAGTTCCACAGGGGAAGAGCATGGCCTCCAAAAGGGACAGCTACACTGCCTGCTAGCATTCAACCCTGAGGGCAGCTCCCTTCCTTTATCTTAGAAAAATTGAGCTTAAATGCTGTGTTGGTTGTCACTTCCTGACCTTGCCTGTGTTAGTATAATTTGGGAGGCAATCCAGCTCAGCAGGTGAGGCTCAGAGTGGAAATGACAAAGAACTATAAAATTAGAGATAGAAATAAATAATTTACCCTTATCCTTCAGTGTAAGAGTTAGGTGGTGACAAATGAAGTCAGCAAATCAAGAACAAAAAAAGGAAGCTGCTTTTGACAAAGGAGACAAGAAGGCTCTGGGTGCTGTCCCCAGTTTTCCAAGGGGTCCAAGCCATTAAAGGTCACTAATTAGAGGCAAGATTTGGTCAAAACCAGTTAAAAGCTTCACTACTCACCAGTGTGTGTGTATAGGTGAGAAGAAAAGTGTATTTTAACAGTCTCTTCCCTTATTAGCCCCTCTCCTTAATAGGAAATAATTCTTCACAGCAGGTGTTGTCAAACATGGGAACAGGCTGCTCAGGGAGGTGGCTGAGCCACCATCCCAGAGGTATTTAAAGGATGTTTTAAAGGGAGATGTGGCACTTAGGGACAGGGTTTAGTGGTGGAATCTGCATTGCTGAGCCAATGGTTCAGCCTGATCTTCAAAATCTTTTCCAACCTAAATTATGATTCTCGTTTCCTTTACATAACAAGGCCCACGGTGCCCTGACGCTCTCGGCGCGGGCTTTTGGAATTCACCAGCCTTGGAAGGTCACCAAGAGCCTGATTTATCCTAATGAACAAAGGCAAACTTCTCCAATCCCATTGCTCCCAGCAGCCCCAGTCCTACCTTCCCTCTTCATCCCCATGGCGAGGCACTTCTGATAGCGGCAGTACTGGCAGCGGTTGCGTTGGCGCTTGTCTATGAGGCAATCCTTGTTATCCCGGCAGGTGTAGATCAGATCCTTCCGGATTGTCCTCTTGAAGAAGCCTTTGCAGCCCTCACAGCTGTACACCCCATAGTGCTTCCCTGGGGAGGCAAGGGAATCGGTGGGCGGGCGTGAATCGTTAAAAATCGGTATGATCAAAGAATTCAATTAATTCTAAATTCTAATTAAAGTTAGAAATTTATGGTGTTTACTCACTGGTGGGTGGCACAAGGATCATCCCCAAAAGGCATGACCTCCTCAAACGAGGTTCTCCTCCCTCTATTTATTTCCCAAAATCTTTCATACAACACATATGCACAACCCCAGCACCTCCCATCCCCATTCGGCATTAAAATGAGGTTGTTAGTCCTTCACACGTGCACAACTCTTCTCAAATTGGGTCTTCAAAGGATGAAGTCAAAAATGTCTTCATCAGATCTCTGTGACCCTCTGGCACCATCCAAGACCTCCTGCTTGGTGTTTGATTGGTGCAGAGTCCAGGTGCTGGTCATTGTTCTCACTGGGTTCAATCTGTTCTTACAACAATTCACTTACTCCACTTTATAAACAAGCTCATAATAGCAAATAATACAACAATTAGCTCTGGTTTAAGCATCTAATAATCATTAACTTACCATGTGCTTATCTGACTTAGATCTTGATCATAATAAATTCATTCTAACTTTAGCTAAATCTTAACCCTTCAATAATCATGATTCAGGCAGGTATTTCCCTTTCCTCCCAGCGTGGTGGAGGAGACCAAACCAAATCCAAAGGTGAAAGAACTGGCTGCAGGGTTATCACCTCAGCAGGCCTGAATTGCCTTCAGTGAGTTTTCAACAGTGACCAGCAGCAGTCAAACCACAGGACCACTGTTTTCCTGTGATAAGGAGGGGCTGCATCATCCCAGTGGAATGATGTGGAGCATCTGAGCTGCAGGACAGCCACAGGCAGCAAATGGGGTGCACTGACATGGGGAGGGTTTGCAAGGCTCACTGGGGTACGAGAGAAAACCCAGGCACAGACAGAACCCAGCTGAAACACAAAGCACACAAAGTAAATGGGAGCACAGAGCTTTTGATGGATTTACCTTTGGCAATCAGGGCCAGAAGGTAAAATGAGATTATACACACAAGGGAGAAGAGCACAGGGTTTAGGTTTGCCCACTTTTGGGCACTAATCTGCAATACAGACACAGCCAGACCCAGCCACGATCTTGCAATGCCACTACAGCCCCAGAGAGCCTGTTCAGAGCTGCATCAGCCTTGCTCCAGGACACCAGCAGAGTTCCCACTGCACAAAGCCTTCCCCAAGAAAGAAAACCTCCTACCTGAGGACCTGTCCCCACAGATGGCACAGATGTGTTTGGCTAGGGATCCTGGACTTGTGGATGGATAATTCATGTTCCCCATCCCCGGGAGACCCGGCAAGGGCTTGACATCCTCCGAGCTGCTGACACTGTTCAGGACATTGAGCTGCAGAGGCAGAAGCCATGAGGTTAGAGGGGAGAGACTCACATCTCAAGGAAACCATGACCCTTCCCTTGCTGCTCCTTCCAGCCTTGCCCCACAGCCTTATCCCCAGCAAGTCCAGGGGGCTGCTGTGGGCAGACAGAGATCCTCTGCTGAATCCAGCAAGAGGGGTTAAAGCAGGCACTAAAGCAGATATTGCCTGGTGCTGTAACCAAAGCCAGGACTAAGCAGAGCTGGAAAAAGGCAGGCAGGAAGCTCAGCTGCTCAGTTACAGCCTCCAAGCCATGTGGGATCCTGCCTCCTTCATTAGAGGGTGCTGATCGCTGGCTGCTGGCAGCCACAAGCACTAACAGCCTAGTAAAGAAGAGCTGTGCAGCCAGGTGATTTGTCACAATCAAACCTGCACTGCTGCATGGCTAGGGAAGCTGTAATAGTGTTTAAAATAAAATTTAATAAAAAAAAAGTAGAATAAAATTGAGTGGGTTAGTTTCCCTGACTCACAGTATCTCCACATACACATGAAAATGTGTATATACCATTTGGTGACCCTCTGGGACTGAAGTTCCCAAACACCATCACAGGTGGCAGATTTGGGGTTACCAGATTATAAAAAAATTAAAAAGGGATCGAGCTGAGCATGTAAAAATCAGCAGCTGTGAGATGCAGGCAAACGACACAGAGCCCCCGGCCGAGATCCCCAGGAGCTGCTCGTGGCTGCTGAAGTTAAAGGTTACAAACCCACATCGACTACAGACCAAAGCCTGACGTTGCCCAGGGCTTTGTTTTATTGCTGTTTGCTTTGGAGCCATGGTTGGGCAGGGCAGGGCAGGGAGGATTAAGGGTCATTGAGCACGTCTTGTCAAAAGCTGTCTGGGCAGACCAATGTCCCTCCAAGCCCACCATCAAATCACCTTCCCCACTGTGGGTTGAGGGCTGGGGATGGTTGTTCCATCCCTGAGTTTGTTTGGAGCAATCATGCCAATTTATCAGCTCAAGTTCTTCCCAGCAAGAAGGCAGAAGCAGGGATAGAAAACAGGGTTGGATGAAGAACCAGCTTGAGCCTTCATTCCAACTTCTGTAACATTTAAAACAGTAGATTCCATGCATGTTGCTGAAAGTTCTCCATTTACTGCACATTTCCCACTAAAAAAAGTGGTAAATTTCAGTAAAGAACAAGGGTTCATCCCACTGGAACTACTGGACCTGCCATAAGTAAAATGAAAAGGTGAAGCCTGTTCTTGTCTTCCCTCACTGCTGTCCTTTCATTTTCAAAGCTTCGAAGGTTTTAAGAAGATGGAAAATAAAAATTATCCAGAAAAAAATCAGGAGCCAAGTTGTTTTGCTCCACTAGAAAATATAAGTGTGTTGGGAAAAACTGTTGAGAGGAACAGAGGTTCGATCTCCATGGCAGAGACTCAAACCAGGCACTGGCAACCGTAAATATTTATGCTTCAAAATCCAGGCTGAGGAAAGGAGAAATAAACTCCTTCCTCCCCACAAGTGTCCATCACCTTGGCAAAATGCTGAGCCAGGAGGAACTTTTTTTATGGTTTAAAATGTCACTCAGAACTCAGGTACCACCTTTTCTTCCTCCCTGTCTGCGCTTTTTGAAACAATAAAAGGGAGAGAGGGTGGATGGGAGGGGCACACACACAGGGCGTTTTTAGCCATTAGTGTCCTTAGAGCTTGACTCCTGCAGGTTAAGTGCAATCATGTATGATATCTGGGACAACTGCTTGAACCCAAATCCATTAGCTGCCTCCCTGCTGAATCCCCAGGGCCCAGCTGTCTCCTTGCATTAGAGGCAACACAAATGGAAGCCTCTCCTCGGATCTGGGAACTTGGCGCGGCGCCCAGGCTGGGGAAGCCACTTCCCAGAGCATCCCCAATCCCAAAGGAAAGGCTTCCAACCAGCCAATACTGCCAGGATTTCATCTCCAGCCATCCTGTCCTTGATGTTATGGGCACAAATACCGTCAGATCCATGGGGGACAGCTGGGTGGTGCAAGGGGAAGAGGGATCCTCCAGCATTCCCACTGCTGACAGCTGGGGCCCTCACAGGAGTTGAGGGTGCTGGGGAAAGGTGAGCCAAACCTCATCCTCTTTCAGAGCTCTTCAGGGGCCTCCCCATACCATCCTCTCCCAGCCTTCCAGGCGCTGAGAAGAGCTCCAGGCATTCCAAGGAGTAGCAGCAGGGTATGGGGCAGAGAGGGCTTGGGGACCATCTCCTTGCTTTTTCCTCAGCAGGAGCCACGAGGCTTCTGAGCACTTCCTACCTTCAGGTCCCACTAACAGAACCCAAAATCTTGCTCACAAGAAGCAGAGCTTTCACTTAGATCTGGAAGGCCCAGAACACTTCAGCTCTCCATCAGAACAAATCCCACCCTGCCACCAGAAACGCAGGAGGTGGTGCCAGGCTTTTGGAGCAGCACGTCTCCATCCCACAGAGCCACCCTGGGAGGCACCAGCCCTAACACCTGGGTCTCCCTCCTGTCTGGAAGGGAAACCTCAGCACAGGCAGGAAGGATGGGAAGGCTTTGTTTTGCTTCAGGCCAAGTTTATACACAACACAGTAGGTGGCTGGCATTTAGCATTACCGTTTGCCTCTCCCTAGAAAGTCTGTCTCCTTTCCAGATAATGAAACGAAGCAGATATGCTTTTGCAGGAGGAAGGGCAATGTTTCACGTGCTGCAGCCCTTGGCTATCCTGTTTCCATGTACAGTAATTATACACTGAAACAGAGGCGGCAGAGGGGAGCTGGACTGCACCCACAGCGAGAACAAAGCTGGAAATTAGCTCTCTTCCCTCATCCTGCAGGGTGTTCTAAAAGTGGTGTGGTCTCTGCGTCTGTGCAAGGGTGATCTAAGCAGATTCACGTGCTAGAAAATGTTCTTTACAGCTGAGCTGATCTTGGGAGTCAGAGGCATAGAAAATATTCCTTTATCTGTGCTGACAAGCTCAGACACTCAAGAGAACACTGAGTTTAATCTGAGACCATGGAGAAAGCTCCTAAAACTATGTGGAGAAACTGAGAATGTGAGTGTGCAAGTTAGATAAAATTATATTAAGTCACTGGGTGAGAAAGTTAAGAGTTTAGGGTTTAAGCTACATTAGTGAATAATAGACAACATGGAGGATTTAGGGTGTTGTCCCTTTCTTCTTCTTTTTCATCTTCTTCTTCTAGAGCTTTTGGGTAATATTAGGTGATTGGATAAAATTGTGGGATACAGGTTATTGTTACTATTATATTATTATATTACTACATATATAATATTATTATATTTTTATTATATTATATATTTTATATATAATTATATTATACATGTTAATAACATTATATCAAATATATAGAATAATATATATCATATTATATCTACATTAGATACATTATATATTATATAATAAATACATTATATATTATACATTATAATAGCATATTGTATATAAAATATATAATATATAATATATAAAATATAGAATTAAAATATAGTATTAAATATAGTATAAAATATAGTATATAAAATATAATATCTAAAATATATAAAATATAATATATAAAATATAGTATATAAAATATAATATCTAAAATATATAAAATATTATTTATATAGAATATCATATATAAAATATCATGTATAAAATATCATATATCAAATATCATGTATAAAATATCATGTATAAAATACCATATATAAAATATCATATATAAAATATCATATATAAAATATAATCTATAAAATATAATATAAAATATAATATCTATAATATATAAAATATAATATATAAAATATTATATATAGAATATCATATATAAAATATCATGTATAAAATATCATATATAAAATATCATATAAAATATCATATATAAAATATCATATATAAAAATGACATGATGATATGATATGATATTATGATATGATAACTATTGACACTAGTTACTGGGTTATAAGTGAAAATAAGTTACTTGGCATTTCATCACTGGGTGAACTGCCACTTAAAAGACCTTGGAGAGATACTTCATCCCTCCACTTTGTAGCTTTTTGGCCTAGTGTACATAGCTCCTCACCATCTGTAAATATGTAATATAAATATAATATAATATAATATAACCCAATAGAAGTAACTGAACCCAGCCACAAAAACAGTCTCTTGTTAATCTCAGTCCTGAAGAAAAGAACTGAGCTCTCAGTGTCACACCCCAACGAGCTCCCCGAGCGGCCAGGGAACCACCAGCCCATCCTCCCTCCCAACTTTTGGCATTTCCCCATCCTGAGCACTGAGTGAAGAAAGCCTGCACCCACCTGTGGGCTGGTGTGCGCCACGAAATTCATGCCTGGGGCTGAGGAGAGGGCGACGGGGTGCGAGCCCAGGGAGGAGGCGATGACCCTGTAGGGCGAGCCCAGGGCGTTCACCGGGGAGCCGATGGCGTTCATGGGCGACGGCAGCGCCCGCGAGGCGTTGGTGGGGGGCTCCAGGTAGCCGTGGGGCCCCTCCCCTGGATTCCCCGTGGAAAGGCCTGAGGACAGGCCCACGGACGTGGAGCTGGCGTGCACGGGGGAATCTGCGAGGGAGAAGCAGAGAGATGAAGGCGCTGAGCCTACAGCCACCAGCTGCCCCAGCCGCCGTTGTGTCGGCTTCAAATGCCAGCCCAGCATCAGAAGCAACCAGCAAATCCCGCTAGAAAGGGAAGAGAAGAAAATGTTGGCTATAGTACGGGAAAATGAACTATGCACAGCAGCAAAACTTATTGGGAAGATGATGCTTTATAACAAAATATTTCTTCTCCGCTCCGCTGCCTCAGCAGACTTGGAGGAAGGCACCACTGCCTGCCTCAGGCTGGTTTTTCCTCTTTCCTGAGGTCCTTTTTCTTTTTTCCAAGCCAGCACATTTCTGAAACCATGAAATTCCCACCAACTCTGAATGTGCCACGCGTCTTACGAAGCACCTCTGCTCCTTGAGACAGCCCTGGCCTCGTGCCCCCATGGCTTAGCTTTCCCCCTTCCCACCCACATGTGTCTCCATTTCACACATTCACTCTCAAAGCTGCATGCCAGCATCTTCCACAGGAGCTGGAGCAACACTGGAACGGCTCATGACACGGTAGCGATGCAAGTTTCAGGACAATTTGTCGTTTTTTGTCCAATTTGTCCTTTATTTTTCCTCTTTTGTACCAATCAGAGCAGAGGCTTTGGCCACACAGATGTGCCAGGGCACGCTCACAGCTGTGAGGACAGAGGGTTTGCTCCCTCCACACTAAAGAGCTGCAGTGCACATCACCAAACTGAGCCCCAGGAGATCAGGCTGCCCCTGAACCCTGCTGAGGAAGAGGTGGTGTAGAAAAAAAGTGTAACTTTGATCACTGCCACTTCAGGGCAGCCTCTAAGGGTGAACAGCTCAACCAAGGCCTAAATACTGTTTTCTCTAAGACCAGTCACAAATATTCAGAGGGTATCTAGGCATCAAATGCCCACTAGCCCCAATGGCTTGTGTATCTTGGTGCATTTTAAGGATTTACATGACCTTTTCTCCCTCCCTTAGAATTCACCAGCCCTGGTTAGCATCAGCTGTCATTAACATTTCTGTGAACCATTATTTCTCTGTTGGTTTTTCAACACAGGAGATCATTCCCTGGAGTAGAGCAAGGCAAAGATGTTGTGTGGGAAGGTCACACAGTTGGTTTTTTCAGGCCTGGCACCGAGGATACATTCTCCCATTGCATTTGCAAGTAATGCAAATTGCTTTACTTTGTGTTTTGTTTCTTTGGTGTTTTGTTTTTTTGCGGGTCTTTTCCTCCTTTTAACATTATTGCAAAGTTATTTACGTGACAGTGTTTGTTATTCTACCTGAAGTAACAATCAAATCTGATTCAAAGGGAAGATGCACAATAAAGACGGGAAAAGGTCAGCTTGCTGAATAACATTAAAGACATTTGTCAGAGTCAAGGAGGACTCGATCCGCCGTTATCAACCCACTTCAGACTTAATTCTGCAGAGGGAGGGGGAGAAAAGGTCTTTGTCAATTCTTGCTTTGGCTTTTTGGATCAATTCTCCCAGTGGGAAAGCAATGTGCAGCCAGAGGAAGCCGGCTCAATGACAACAGCAGAAGCCTCGGAGGCAGCGAGGCGGTCTGGAGACGGGGCCAGGGCTCCTGCCCGCTGCCACAGAGTCACCCCACATCCCCCTGCCACCATCAGGGAGACACACAGCCTGCTTTCTGTTAGCAGACAGCAAAACCCCTGCCTTGGAATGGATTCCAAGTGCTCAAGTCCTTCATCCCAGGGACAGAGTGCCTTTAGCACCGGGCAGAAGATGTTAGCCTGGACTCCTCCCCTTACCTGAGCAAGCACTCAGCTCACACAGATGTTTCTTAGGGCTTAAAAGGACCATCCTGACTCGGGCCATTATCAGCTTTAGAGCAAAGCAAATGCATTTTTCATCACCTGTGGTACCATCACACACACAGTCCTCCCCAGCATCCGCAGCACAGACCTAGAAAGAATTTGCTTTTACGCCTCTTTAAATAACTAGGTAAACAACATTGCCTTTGAGGATTCCTCAGCTTGGAAAGTAAGTCATTGCAGGGGATATTGGGCAGAGATCTACCACACCAGGAGAGCTGAGCAGAAGAATGATTCTTCATCCTTTTCCATTAACACAGAAAAGGGCATATTTTGAAAGTATCATGCAGAAGATTTAAACCAATAAGAAAAGACACCCAGGAGAGTTGCTTAACTGTTTGCTTTTATGCCAGGCCTTACAGAAGCGCTGTCACTGCTGAGTTTCTCCATTAGAGAGGCTCCAGGTCATTCATGAGGACTCACAGCAAGGCTTTCACACAAGGAGGAGGCTGGTGGCCAGTGCAAGCCCCACAGTGGGCTCCTACCCCTGCCAAGGGTAAAATATCTCAGGGCTGTGCCCAGGGGGATTCACCTGGACCCCAGGATGAGATCAAAAGTCAAAGCCAGGAAACCTAGAGGGTTTGTACCTCTGCTATCACCCAGCAATGAGATACCAAAGAGGAACACACAAAGGAGAGTTTGCTGGTGGAGATGATGGACAAATGGAAATACCTGCTGGAGAGCACGGGGCTGTAAAGCCAGGCTTTGCTAAGCCCTGATGACACAAGCCAGAGTTAACATGTTTGTTTCCACAGTGCCTGGCCACACTGTCCTACCAAGGCTCTGACAAACCCCTCTGTCACATCCAGCAGTGTTAACTTTCCATTTACCAAACAACAGTTTTATCTATCTGTCACAAACTGGAATAAAGCCCTCATTTAGAAAAGCACAAAGACGACAAAAAGCCCACAAACAGCAGAAAAACTTTGACTTCCAGTCCCTTTCTGGGATAAGTCTGCTAAGTCATTCCCCAGGGGAGCAGGAATGCATTCCCCTGCACCCGAGGAAAATCCTCCTCTCAGCTTCTCATTTTCAGGCTAGAGTGCTCTGAGAGGGAAATAAGAAATGACTGTGAGCAGACTATCAGCTTGTGAGAGGAACAATTTTCATGGCTGAAAGGTGTGCAGGAAGAGCCATGCCAAAGCATCCTTGACCCCGGGGTTAATTATTCGCTCAGCTGAATACGCTCAAACTTGTTTCAGTTCATAGAAGCCAGGGAGGTTTGGACTGTGCAAACAGCCAAGTTTTGAAAGAAAATAATTAAATTAAATGACTTGCAAGAAAATACTGATGGCCTGAGTCCCACATCTCCCTGCAGAACTCAGAAAGGTCTTGGGTTCACGGGGATGGAATGGCTTTTCTCGAGGTATTTTCTCCCATCCTTTGGGGGACAGACAAACGGCAGCGGAGCAGGGCTGGAGAGGAGCTGCTGTGCTCTGGGATGGAGCAGGGTGGGCTGGGGAGACAGGACTCAGTCCTGCACGCCAGCCACCCCCGCCTGCGCGGCGGCTTTGGGCACAGGTGACATTTCCACAGGCCTGCAGCGTGTCCATCAGGTAATGTGAGGTGACAGCAGGGCCAGGGATGCCCTGAGCACAGGGCACAACCACGCTGGCCACGTCCCCAGCTGGGGAGGAGAGGCTGGGACCTGTACAGAGCTCAGAGCTCGCTGCTGTTCTTCACCACCCGCTCCCCATTCATCGTTGGCTCATTTCTGATCCACAAGTGGGGCTGCTTGTCTTTCTTCCCCTGCTTCCCTTCTCAGCTTCCAAGCCAGGGAAGCTTGGTTTTGTATTTATTTCTCTCCTGGAGGAGCAAGGGAAGAGAGGACAGGAGGATTGTGTGGGTTTTTCAGTATCTCCACTGCAAACATGCACTGCCCAGAGAACCCAGTGCCTCCATCAACTCTCCACAAGCTGCCTCGAACACAAACACACACTCCTGCCTTCTCTTTGAAGGATGCAAAGCTTAAGAAGGAAGAACTCGCTTCTGGGTGCTTCATGTTTCAAAGCTGCCCTGGAAATTACAGCATTGTCTGTGGCAGGGAGCAGCTGGAAGTGCACACACACACACAGATCCCATGCTGTTGCTTCAGCATTCAGAATAAGGATCATATCCAATGCCAGCTTAGGCATCTCTGCTGGCATTGGGAAAATCCATGAAGAAAGACCCCAAGAAACACTTCTCTCTCTGCATTTTGAAAATATTGCCCATGGGGACATAAACAACAGCACTACCTTAACCCACCGGCTACTGAAGCTGAGCCAGCACACAAAGCTTTGATACTCGACTTCCAAATGTGTTTCATCTTCACTTCAGCAAAATCCTAATCCAGGGATAGGAAACTTGCACGAATAGCCTCATAAATCAGGAGTAGAACACCACCTACATGACAGCAGGTGTCCAACAGATGCACCTGCACAGCACAAAAGCTCTGGGTCCATCACACCAATGCTAAGCAGCCAGGTCTGGGCTAACACAGCAAAATTGAACCAATGTCAGCTTGATAAAGGCACTTTGGACGTATCCAAGTGCTCCAAGCAATTGACAGGTAAAGCTGAGGAAGGCATGGAAACAAAGATTTCTCTTTTTCAAGAGCGCACAAGTGACCCCAAACACCTTGGTGGAAACAGTAGGAAGAGAAGGAACCAGGCTACAACCAATAAAACTGTGTTTATTTTCACACAAATAATGGCAGCAAACATCACCTTCAGCAGTTACACCTGAGCAGGAAGAAAAATCAAAATGCAGAGGCAAAAAACATCCAAGCACTACACACACTGTCTGCTTCCCCACCACAGGCTGCAAGTTTGTTTTGGCTAATGCCCTTCCAGCTCTAACACCCAGCAAAGCCTTGAGAGAAATACCCATGTTCAACACCGGGGTCTGACCTCAACCAAGGCCTAAAACAATCCTTGAAGGTCCCTGGCAAGCCTAGAGATGATGATACTCTCAACATTCACAGTTTTAAATATCAGAGAGAATCAAAAGCTGGAAGTCATCAAATAATGAAAAACACTTAATGCTCCCGAGGCTTCAGAGAAAAAGCTCATTTCATTGGCACAAACATTTAAAGGCGTGAGCTGCCTGGCCTGACACTTGACTTTGCAGACACCTCATCCTCTGCAGCTCAGAAAGCACCGAGAAGTGGGAAGAGACAGGCAGAGAAGGGCTGATTTCAGGAGAGGAGCACGAGTGTGCGTGGGAGGCGCAGCCAGGCAAACAGCTCGTCCTTGGGGACGACCTTGAAAGGGAAATACCTGTGAGAAACACTCCTGAAACTGGCTGCAGTTAGGTAGCAGGATACCCACAGTAACTGGAATCAAGCAAAGTTTTGCTGCTATGACTGCAGAAGTTGTTTTTGTTCGATACACAGAAGATGAACCAAAAAAACTCTTCCCTTTCTGGTGATATTTTTAACTGTCCAAGCAGATTTCCACAGACAGTACAAACTTCCTAATGCTAATAACCCACAGAAAGGTTAGTGGGTTTGCCTTGCTTTTAAGGTCCAAGTAACCTCAATGTGTTAGACATTGTGTTTACGTCTTCCTGCTCAACCCCAAGTCAATAAATAATTCAGCCTTCCCTGACCGCTAAAAACAAGGAACAAAACTTTCAGGAGCTGGAGTGGCACGTATGGGAGCAGGGGTTTCTCCACCAGGGACCTGCACAGGGCAGCAGAAACTTTCCCTCAGCTCTCCAGGTGCTGGGAAGAGCTGTTTCCTCTCTTCTCTGGTGATGCTCCCGTGCCTCCAATGCAAACAGGGGCCATCCAAAACCTGGCCACAAGAAGCTGTGTGTCCAAATGTCCAAGACTGAGCTATTAACCACTGTCCAATTTCAGTCAAATCAGGCCAAGACCTCAAAATAGCATCTGCTGCTGAGCCTGCACCAGGGAAAGGCTCCTGTAGCAACTACACATCAAGTAATTAAAAAAAGAACTGCAAGCCAAGTTTACTCACCCTGACAAGGTATCGCATCTCCCTGGTGACCACAGTAACACACAGGAGTTGGATAAAGTTCCTTGTCTCCAAAAAAATAAAAAATAAATAAATAAAAAAGGAAAAAGTTGTTGAATTTGAGGCCTGAAGGGTTTTTCCATGATTGTCTGATCAGATTTCCCACTTGGCCAGCAGCCACCAGGATAAAACGTGCACAAATTCCTGGAGTTGGCTTTGAACTTGTGGAGAGGCTACAGGTCCCCAGGAGAATGGATCCCACTGACTGCAGGACCTGTGGCTGCCCCAGGCCATTCAAGGGAAGTGTCTCCTTAAAACAAAAGATTTTACAAAATCTAAAATTTCATTTTCCTTGATGCCAGAGTTGCCAGGTCACTGGGTCTTCTCACACCTTTGCTGGGTCAAAGGGCTCCCTTCCACCCTCTCACCCACAATTACAGGAATGGACACAGCAAGCCATGACACCCAGGGGAAAAAAGCATCCTGCAGGTCACAAAACCTGGGAGCATCACAGGTGAAAAAGCTGCCAGGCAGGCAGCAGAGCCACTCCAAGCACAATCTGGGTTTTCCTCTCCCTATCCCCCAAACGACCTGGCCTAACCCCGCTCTGCTTGGGAGAGCTGACAAGATTGCAGCCGGAGGTGGTGTGGCTGCAGGCCAAGTTACATGAGTACTAATAAAAGAGACTTTGTGGAGGAGCCAAGTTAGTTCTTGTCCCCAACCAACTGTGCCAGAGAGTCAGAGAGAGAGGACAGCCAGCACAGCATCTTTCCTTGCCCTGGGAGCCAGGCTTTGGGTGAAATGCATCCTTCTGGAGAATAAAAACACATTTTTAAGCCCTTTCTTTGGTTCTGTAGCCCAGCCTTAGTGCACATCTCCTGCTTTAGATGTCTAAGAGTGACTCATCTGAACGTTTTCCCTGCTATTCTACAAATTCATCTGTGACACCTCACAGTCTGACTGTCCTTTTTGCATCACAAATCATGTCCTTATGACCAAGTTGAGGATGTACCGTCTCAGACAAATTTGGTGCTGCTATTCAGATGCTTAAGATCGAAGTTACACACACCATCAAAAACGTGTGCCTTATTTCTAACCTGAAGACGGATAAAATTAAGGTAAAGCAGATGTAACAGGTACCTGAAAGCAAAGACAGCAAGCAGACTTTGAGAGGAGCGTGGGTGGGAGTAGTGAACTCCATCAGGGAGCACAGGACAGGACAGGGGGGCTGTTTCAGAGCATCCCAAGCAAAACTTGGCCAATGCTTTTGCATCTCTGTCAGGCATTCACATACAGAAAACACCTCTGTTTCTAATACCAAGTTGGAAGCAGGTTAAAACACCAGTTTAATACTTTAAATGGAAGATAAACTTCCAATATACTGAACTGTTGGAGAACAGTCCCTTCCCCTTTATTGGTGGAACAGAAATCCCTCAGCTCCTATTACCAATTTCCTCTCCCAGAAATCTCCCAAAGGCTCTGCTGATTGTTGTGACCCTTGTCCCTACAGGGACCTCTGCCCAGTTCCTATGAAGATCAGCTTGAATGTCACTTTTCTTTTGGTTCATTGCAAATTCGTAATAGAAATAAATTAAACACGAATAACACTTTTATTGTTTCGTTCTTATTGCAGCAGTAGGAGAGAGTTCAGCTTGTGTCTGCTGGGTCCTGAAAAACACCAGTGAGCAATAGATTCTCCCAACGAGTCATCCCTTTTCTGCAGAAACAGCCTAAAAAGGTATTTTGGAAAGTCGAGCTCTTGTGAAACTTGAGGATAACTTTATGCAATACCAATGACTTTTCTGGAGTTGGAGAATTACCAGAGGTGAGCATCTGGTGAAAAAGGGAGGGGGAAAAAAAAATAAAAATATACATAGTGGGAAGATCCCATGTGCAATCCAATGTCTGCACAAACTGCTTCTCCAGCAGAGAAATAACAGGCTGATGTACACCGGGCCTCCAGAGCAAATCCTGGAGTCATTTACCCACCTTAAAGGGCTGGGAACAACTTAAAGAGTTTTAATTTCCACCAGTCCTTTCATCAGGGGTGTTCCCAGCCCCGCATCACCAACCTACAGCTCCTCAACCCATTCATTCCCCCGCGTTGGGCAAGGGGAATAACTCCAGATAGAAATAATAAAGAGGGAGTAATTGCAAAGTGCATTTCCCAAGAGCAGCTGAGGTTCCTGCAGCCAGGGCTCGCTCAGGGCTGTGGAAGCTCCAATGCTCCCCGGGCAGCCTCTCTTGGCTAATCTGACACAGCTTCACACGATTATGGTGGGATCTGTGTCACAAGGGCAGGAGACATCCTCACAAGGCAAGGAAAAACCCTCTGAAGATTTTTCTCGGGGGGCATTTCATGTTTGAAAAGTGATTTCCCCCCCCCCCCCCCCCCCTCTGAAGATTTTTCTCGGGGGGCATTTCATGTTTGAAAAGTGATTTTTTTTTTTCCCCCCCCGCCAACAACTTAATAAAACTTCAATTGGAAAGATGTTTGCTCGGTTTGATCCCGTTGTTTCGATGGAGAGATTGAAGCCACAAACACGCATCTCCCAAATGATCCACTGAACTTCAAAGCAGAGCGCTTCGGCTCAAGCCTGCAAAATTTCAGGCATTCTGGTTTGGGGCTGTGCAGAAGTTCACAGCACATAAAACCACAGGACAGCTTCAATCACAAGCACACGAACGCTGGAGGTTACAGCCACATCCGAGCTAGGTTAAACACGGTTTAAAATTCCCTTTACACCCCCCACCCCACTCAGTGGGGTCAGTTCCTCCACCTAACCCAGACTGCAAACTCAAATAAAAAACACTTACTGCCAAAGCCCGAGGGAAACTTAATGAAGTGAGGATAATTCCCATACATGTTTAATCTTCAATTCATCGCTCGCCTTTCTCACAGCTGCCTCCTCCAAAGTTCAAAGCCGCCCGGAGCGCAGCCGGGGTCGGGGCATGGCTGTGCAGGGCTCTCGGGGGCTTCCAGGGCTCTCGGAGGCTTCCAGGGCTCTCGGGGGCTTCCAGGGCTCTCGGAGGCTTCCAGGGCTCTCGGGGGCTTCCAGGGCTCTCGGAGGCTTCCAGGGCTCTCGGGGGCTTCCAGGGCTCTCGGAGGCTTCCAGGGCAGCTGATTCCTGCCCAGGGCTCATCCTCGCTCCATCCTCGCTGCCGTCCCCGGGCTCGCCCCGCTCAGCTCCGCTGCTCCGCCGGCTCGGCTCCCTCCCAATTCCCGGTCAGCATAATCGCCCTGCTGCCAGCGATCAGCGCTCCCAGGCTCCGGGGTGGGTGAGGAATTGGGAGGAGGGGGTGAGGTTAAGTTGTTTAGGGGAGGAGCATCCTGGGGATGGAGGGGGGGTTTGTTTTTCCGCCAGTGAAGGCGCGGTGTGTTAGTTCCAGCAGCCCCGGCAGTGGGGAGGGACTCTTTGGGCAGGTAGAGGAGCGGACCTCGCCCGCAGGAATTCCACATCCACACCCGCATCCCACACCAAGCCGAATCCCATCCCACAGCACTCTCGAAATCCCCTCCCTGTGCTGCTGTCACCCCCAAGGAAAAGCAGGACTTTCCTGCTCAACTCCCATCCCCAGCCCCTCCCAGGGGTACAAAAGCCACGCGAACCGCACCAAAAAGCACATTAACCTCTAAAGGTTAATGCTAAAGGTGTACGGGGAGAGAAGAGCTGGGGCTCAGCACAGAACCCAGCAAGGGCTCAAGCCATGCTGCAAACAGTGAGTGAAGTTCTCAGCCAGGGCAGCAGAGTGCTCTGGGCTTCACACAGCCCCAGATCCACAACTTCAGTCTAATGCCCAGCCCTCCCGGCTATGAAGTTCTGCAGGAAATGTGGTGGAAATGAGCAGAAATGAGGTGCCAGGCTGGGGCAGAGTCACACGTTGTCCCCAGCACTGTCCCCTCCAGTGACTGGTGCCCCGAACCAGAACAGTCCCAGCTCCTGACTGGAGAGCCCCCAGCATTTCTGGGGAGGATCCAGCAGAACCACCTCCAGCTCCTGGTGTCTGAGGTGGGAAGCCTCAAATGAAGCTTGCAAAAGCTTCCTTTCCTCAGAGGAAAGGAGGAGGCAGGGATTTTGCCCGAGGTCTGCACTTACACACATGCTGGAGGAGAAGGTGGCTTGCACATCTGTCATGGGCAGAGAAAGGGGGCTCAGGGCTAGCAAGGGGCTTTGCCTTCCCAGGGACACCATGAACCATGGGGATCCTGGGGGAGCACATGCAAACAGCAAGACAAAAAGAAGGAAGAGCAGATTAGGGTATTTGCCATCCTACAAGGGCCTTATAGCACTTGGCTCCCTCCAGGTCACCCCAGGACCCATTTTGCCTTTGGGACAAGGCGTGCTGGAAGGGGAGGATGTGGAATCTGCCAGCCCAGAGCTGTTCAGAGCACCCAGCAGCAGCAGCTCAGGCAGATGCTGGCTGAGATGCACTCAGCCCCGACGTATTGCATCTGCAGGAGAAGGAAAGGTTACCCTTGTTAGCTCTGTTTCTTCCTTTGCTCTCAGACATTGCCATATCCATTTATCTCTAGCTAGAGTTTAAGCAAGGGAAAGGGGTTTTCCTCTCCCTTATATTAACAACCTTTAGATTATTTTTGAAAGGTGATTTTATTTCCTCCAGTTTCTGCTCTGCACTGTCGTGTGAGGACTTGGTAAAGTGCAGAATGACATGGATGCACAGCTCTTTATGGGCAGCACGAGCATCAGATCAGCTCCAGGACTTAAGAGTTTACCTGGGAATGGGAGCCTAACATTTGGGGATTCTCCAAATGTTAAACAGCATCTCCACACAGCAGAACAAATGGGTAACCTGCCTGCTGTCAGGAGCAAGGAGGTTTGCAGGCAGTTGTATCAGCATTCTGTACAGCCCATTAGCTGTGGCCTAGGTTTACACACACTTTTCTTTTCCTCACAGTTTAAAAAAAAAAAAACAGAAACAAGAGATCAGTATTCAGAGTAGGTTCTACTGAGGCAAAAAGAACCACCAAGCAACTGCAGTATCACAGGGGGAATACAAACAGCAGAGATCACTCTTGTATTTTCTATCTGGCCACCTTTCACATCTCATTTGCTTTATTGCACAAACATTAATGGCACTGCAGAACTGTTTTCAGAGGAGGAGAGGCAGCTGAGCACCAGTGCTTACACATCTCTATCACTGACCACAAGTTTTGAGCTCTGGGGAAGTGAGACCAAAGGGTTTGATGACCAGCACGAGAGCACAACACAGAGAGCACATCTAATTGTGTGCTGCTGTGTCCTTTCCTGTTCAGCTGAGCTTGTGTCCTGCCCTGCCACCACCCCAACACACAACAAGACATCCCCAGTAAATGGGCTCAGGCCAGTCCTCCAAGTATTCACAGCTACATCCAGGTGCAGGAGATGTAGACACAGCTCCTGGTGCAGTGGAGGCTGCCCCACACTCCACCCTGTCTAATCCCACAAGGATTTCTAACCTGTCAGCAAAATTTGGTATTTCAGGATAACACTGGCTTTGCCTCCAGTGCTGTCCTTTAACAGCCACCCTGGGGATCCTTGTTAGGGGCAGGAAGCAAAAGCCAGGCACAAAGCAGAGATACCTCAGTGCCCCGCAGGCAGAAACCCAGGGCACTGCTGAGGAGCAGGCTGCAAGGTGGCTTGTTTCAATCTCCTGATGGAAAATTGGATTTCTCAGCAGGGCAAGCTTTTTTTTTTCCCTCTGTCACAGGACTGAAAGAAACATTTTTTCAATCAAAAAAGCCTAGCAAACAATCTGCTTTCGAAAGAAGTGTTTTTTCACACACACACACACACACACACACACTAAATAAGATCCAAAACTTCCACGCAGGACAGGGACTTTGTGCAGCCCCACACACGACCTGCCAGAGGTTTATTTCTCTGATCTGAAAGATCAATTTCTCTGTCATGAGAAAGCTCTGGCATGATGGGAAGCCTGCCTGTCCAGCACCCATGCAGAGATGCAGCGTGGCCTTGTACCCTGGTCCCACCCAGAACTGAGATGCTGTTTTGAGACAAATCCTCTCTTGCCCAGCACTTCTGCTTCCACCTGCTCGAGTCACACCTCCCTGCCACGCCAGCCTGGCTTGTCCCTTGCCCTCAGGCTGAACAGGAGGGTTTGTGGCCTTGCCAAGCAGCCCTGGGACAGAGCAGAACCAGCTGCAGGCTCAGCCCAGCCCCAGCAGCTCTGGGAGCGTGGAGGTGTGAGCAGAGAAGCGGCTTTGCGTTCTAAGCACCAGCCGTGCCGAGGTTTAGCAGAACCATTAATTCTTACCCACCACGCAGGATCTCAGCGGCTTTAATTCCATGCTAATGAAGTTTTAGTAGGGAATTATTTTTATTGATCTGCCCAGAGCAAAGAGCCTGATTTTAGACCAGCTCTGTCAGCACCCCCTTCCCCACAGCTCTTTTCTTTCTTTGGGAGAGGAAAGAAGACAAAACAGCTCTGAGCTCCTTAAAAAGGTTGGCAGTCCCAAGCAGTAAGTGGATTACTTTATTGATTTTTAGCAGATCTGGGTTAGTGAGTGCTTAGCACTGCAGAACACATGCACACACGGAGCAACTTCAAGGAAACCCCTCCAGGCCCTTTCCTTGGGCAAATCAAGAGGCAGGCAATTAATTTAGGAGACCACCGTGGATTTTGGAGCGTGGAGGAGTTCCAGTCCATGCACCCAAGTCAGTCTGTGACAGACAGACTCTAGGAGCCAGCCCAGCAGGACCTTACAGCTCCTCAGTTTCTTGTAGAATAGCACAATTCACAGCTTCAGAGTATTAAATGCTTTTTATTCCCCTGCCCATCCTCATTGTTGTGTGAAAGGAGAGGACACTGTGACTGCCACTGTTAATTTAGGAAGGAAAACCATCGCCATGCTGCACCCAGATGGGATTCAGTGCTGCCAGGGGGCATCCAGCAACCACACCTGGGGGCATCAAGGACTCCTGACAAAGCAGAACTGTTCAAGCCAACCAAGCTGCTAACGTTGTATTGTGATTCCCAGCTCACTCACTTGTCTCCCAGTTAATTTTCCAAGGCCCCTGTAGTGCAGATAGTATTTCTGCAGTGTGCTGGAATAGCATCTCAAAGAGCTCCTCCACCAGTACTACTCCACCAAGCCTTTTAGGATGCTGGTCTCTGTTAGCCTGACTGCATAAAGGCCTACAGAGGAATAATTTTATCCCACTTTGTGCCAGAACCAAGAAAGCTGGAAAGTAAACATGGTCCCTTTTCCGTCACCTAGGAAAACCCCAAATAATTTCAAGAATTCCATCAAGCCCCACCCCATCATTGTTTAAAGGCAAAGACAGTCTGTGCATATACTGATGCCATAGATATGACCAAATAGAAAGGTTGCAGCTCTTAAAATCCCACAGCTGCACATTCATCTTCCTCCTGCCAACGCTGCTCCAGAGTGGCAGAATTCCAGGGAAAACCCACTTCCCGTGGTGTGCTGGTGTTAGAGCTGGGGCTTCCTTCAGCTGGCTAATGAGGTGCAATAAGAGCTACCAGGAGCCAAAATGCCCATTCTCCTCCCTGCTGGCCTCTGAGGGTGACACAGACACTAGGTGACCTGCTCAGGGCCAAACAGGAAGTCCAGAGCAAGGACTTGAAACTGGATTTCTCCAGGCCAACAAATGGATTGAGCCAACCTCATCCATCTGTTGCACTGGTCCATGGATGGCATTGGCCTGGGACAGGCAGAAGGCACCAAAAGCAAGTTGCCTCCCTGGAGAGGATGGGAGCTGCTGCATCAGCCCTTCCCCATCCATCCCTGCCCTTCCTCATGTCCAGCAATAACCACAGACCCCAAGCTAATGAAATTAGAGCCCAGAGCCCCAAAGGGCTAATGCAATTACCCACAGCAGCACCACAAACACACCTGCGGGAGCACGGCCTGCCCTCTCCTTCTTCCCTTCCCTCTCTCTCTCTCCCTGAGCCCCACAGCTGCCAGCCAGGGTGATTCCCATCCCCAAGGTGTCAGGGCCAGGGCCACCATCCCCAGTGCCAGGCTGCTCCAGGGAGGGCACTGCCTACCTTGCAGAAAGCACCGTCCCATGCAGCCAAGCGCAGCAGCCTCTGAGGGCAGATTTAAACAAGGCTCTGGAAACCTTGGGAGACCTGCAATTACCAGCACCTTAATGAGGCCCTCAAACGCTAATCAGCGGTGTCACCGAATCCTCTTACGCCTGCCTAAGCACCTCCAGCAGCTTTGCTGGTTGTGGAGCCCCAGCTGCCCAATCCTGCAGGGAATTACCTCCTCAGACAGGCACCAGTGGTGGCACTTACATATTTTGACACAGATGAAGGTAAAGCACTCCCAGGCATTTGTGCAAGGTGACAGTGATAGCTGTCACCCAGCCCAGAAGGTACCTGGGCCAAGCCCACACTGGAAATGCACTGGAGTTGATGCCTCAGGATTTTAGCTTTTGTATTTTTCAGATCCTGCACTGCTTTATGTATAACTCTAAAACTCCATCGCCTGTCAGCTGCTGTTCTCCCATTTTATTCAGACAAAACAATTCTTCTCTAGGCCTGAAACTCAAGGACACCTTATTGTCTCAGGCCCCAAGAGATGTAAACAACAGTGAACTGGGGGTGAAACTTGGAGTAAATTGATTACCTGGAGTTTTAATTGGAGGATGAATCCCTGATATGTAAATGGACCAAACTTAAAATGGTCTGAAAAACTCATGACTATCGTCCATCTTGGGGAGGCTTTTGGCTGCCCAAGGCGTACCTATTGAAGGCCTTCTATAAATACTTTTATTTATCTTTTACTCTCTTAATTCTCTAAATTCTTTGCTTTTCTTCTCCTAATTCTATATAACTAGAACTAAAAATTTTAGGTAGCCACTCCAAGGCATCAGAGTGAGCAAGCGTTGCAAAACCGGCAGAGATCTTCTCCTGCTGGCGCTCCCTGGGACGCAAAGGGCAGATTTACTCCCGTCAGCCGTACCCATCAAGCCAAGCTCACGCTCTGGGATGCTCCAAGAGAGTTTGGAGCTCCTGAGCGAGGCTGGCAGGTGACCCCGTCGCGCTCCTGTGCGCTGGCAGCGGCTCGCGGGGCGACAGGCGGCTCCCCGCGCGCATCCGCTCTGACTCACTCTCCCCGCTCCGACAATGCACTTTTGAATATCGTGAGGGCAGCAAAAACAACAGGTCCACTATAAGGCTGAGATATCCTGAGGCAGAAAATCCATTTGGAGCCCGGCTAGGGAGAGTCGAGTCAATTAGACACTTTCTGGGGCGTCAAGCTGCCAACAATCCCAGCCTTTGTACCAGTGAAGAATCACTGCCTATGCGCTTCCCAGAGACTCCCCCTTGCCACAGCAGAAAGGTCAGCAGCGGGAGTGTCATGGAAAAGCATGCAGCAAAGTATTCCTGGGAAGGTGGATCCAGAAAAGTGGCCATTTGGATCCTCTGGGAAAATAATACTTCGTCAAAAGCATCGTTGCTTTGGGTTGGGCTTGCAAGGGAATGAGCAAGGCTGTGATGCAGGAGGTTTGGGCATGCAGTGTATCCTGAGGTAGGGGTTGGGTCAAGAGAGTGGGAGCTCAGAGTTTGGGAGTTTACAGCTCCCTGCCTGCTTTCAGACAGGCCACTCCACCTTTTTACCTTTCCTGGAATAAAGATCAGACAGATGAAAAAGGAGCCACAGTATTCCAACTGGGAGAGTCCCCTCATCCCTCACACTTCAGGGTAAGCACCTTATTTCTTTTGTCGGTGGTACAAGACAGCAAACTGTGCTGTAAAACCTGGATTCCAGGTTGGATTAGCACTGAATGAAGTGAGGATTTCTGTGTGCAAGCGCTGAAGTCGCTCAGATCCAAAAGCAGGTCTCTGACAAAAGGGCCTTGTGTCCAGAAGAGATTTTTGTTGGGAAAAGAACAGCTCTTAAGTTCACCTCCACAAGACATTTGGTGTCCAGGAAGGGATATTCAAAGGACAGGTGAAGAAAGGTTCACTTGATACCTCCTTGATACCGCCCTGCACGCAAACTTTGGCTCAGAACACCAGAGAACACACAGGTAGTCATTTAAACACAAGCCCATCTTTAATCCTGCTGCTCACATGATGTTAAGCTGAGATTTCTGCAGAATGCTTGAAAATGGTTAGGTTACCTTCCTGCAAAGAAAACTACACCCTGCCCAGGATTTCCTCATTTCCTGGGGGGGAAAAATAAAGAAAAAAAAAAGAGAGTTCTCAGGGAAATCTTGAACACAGCCCATGCAATTTCCCAGTTTTCCCACAACAGCCATTTTTCAGACAGAACATCTCAATGGAAGATGTTCCTTGTCCAGGTTAACCCTCCATTATTGCTTGTAGGGACAAATACTTAAAAAAAAATTAAAAAGGCAACCCTCAGTCACAAATAAATAATGTTTTAGAGGCTTCTTTGACTATATAGAAATAAACTATGTGAAACTTGGTCCCCATGCCTATCTCTACAGAACTCCTGGAAAACTTTCAACCCCTTTTTTGTCCCTGCCTTTATTCTGCTCCATTCCTCATTCTCTTTTTGATGGGAAACCTGGATTTCTGTCAGCAGACTTGAGCTGGGTGACACACAAGGCATCTGCTGGACCTGGCGTGGCTCAGCAGAGGCTGGGGAAGGTCTTGTCACAGCAGTGTCCTGCTCAGGGCCACCAAGGGCCCCCACCTGCATCCTCCCCTGGCAGGTGGCCCAGCCTGATGTGCAGCTGGGGGGCTTTGCTTGCTGCTCTCATGCTGTGCATCCCCACGTTGATGCTTTTACATTTCCTCCTGCTTCAGCAAGTGCAAAACTCCGGAGACAACCTGTCAATCTCCATCACATCCAGCTGCCTCAAATGGTCTATTTATACCAGACAGGCAAACGTGGCTGTCCTGGAGTTCAAGGTAGCAGGGGTTATTTCTGCTTGGAGTAGCTCCTTTCTCAGGGGAGGAAGGCTGGAGGCATCCAAGAGGAACAGCTTCACATCAAGGGCTAGCACCACTGCCTTCATGGCTGAGGGCACAGCTATGGGTCCCCAAGGTCCCAGCCACAGCAGCCAGGCCCCAGAAGCCCAGGAGGTTGATATCTATCATGAAACATCTAATCCCAGGTCCCTCTGTGTCCTGGCCATGGGAGAGGGGAGCTCAGCAGGTACTTTTGGTTTTCTGATTCGTGTTCTTGCCAAGAAAGGCCACAGCTTCAAGCTTGTTCACACTAAGCTGTGCCTGGATCAGGTTCACACTGTCAAACTGATGCCACAGTGAGGGCTCCAGCTCTCTCTGAATCACTCCTGTCGCTCTTTATATGTCTCCAGCAGAGTCTGCTCTCTCTGGCAGCCAGCAGATCTGGTCCAGGATAAAGCTTGCCTTACCAAATTGGCCCCATTACAATCATTTGAAAAGATCTGAGGAAGGAGAGGGCATTTATGCCAGATTAGCACTGTGGGTCACGTGGCCACACAGCTTTAGATCTGGAGCAAGGGCCCAAAAGTCACATCCACCAAATCACCAAGGCTCAGCTCCAGTCAGCACTTCTCAGCCAGCTGTCTTTGGAGTTTAGTCCTTGCTCCAGTCAATGAGGCTTTTGCTATTAGCCACAGTGGGAAGCTGCCCCCCTCACAGGATTCCTGGAGCTCCTCAGGAACCAGACAACCTACCTGGATCTCCACTTCTGCAGGTGCCACTGGCACATCAACCCCTTTTTGCAGTGGATTTCTTCCTGTCCATTGTGTGCCCTGAGAGCAGGGAAGGAAATACCACTAAAACCCGAGTGTGTCCTCAAGAAGGAGGGAGAGGCAAGGTTTCTCAAGGCTTTGCTGTCTCCTCTCCTGTTTCTACAATGACACAGGATTCCTGGGGATGGGTCTCCTGAACTCCACTCAGGAATTTCAAGCAAGCCTTGGAAGAAGTTTCCATTGCTCCAAACACACCGATCCAGCAACCCTGCCCAGCTCACACCTGTGATGCCTCTGAGTCATCAGGGAATAAAAGCCCCACACCACAACCCCCCAGCCACTAAACCAGACCCCATCTTTGCCCAGAGATACAGCCATGTGCAGATATGCCTGGGCAGCCTCTCCACCAACACCAGACCTGGAGACACAGCCCAGGGGTGGCAACTGGGAGAAATTAAGAACAACCCAAGCAATGAGGCATAAAATGATGTATTTAAAGTGAGCAAACCCCAAGAATCCCTTCATGAACTGGCAGTAAAAAAAAGAAAGGAGAAGGGGGATATAAAGACCTCAGCCTTCACTGTCTCTGCCTCCACTGGTGGCTCCAACCACTCCACTCTCGGTAGTTTGTGTCCATCATTTAAGCCATGCAGACATTTCCATTCCACAGAAAAGCAACAGGTTTGTTTTCTGAGGCCATCTCTTTACAGGTACAACCAATTTCAGCAGACTCTGCCAGCCCAGTTTGTTTGAGATGCAGAGGACCAAGCCTCCTCTTTGCCTTGCCCACGCAGCCTCACAACTCTCATCTGTCCTTCCCCTGGGACTCACCTTCCAGTGGCAGCCAAAAGGAGACCAACACAGCATGAAACTCAGCCAAGATGACAAGAAAGCCCACAAGAAAGGCTCCCCTCAGTGTTTCCCTGCAGAAGATGTTTAAATCCCTTTGCCTCCCTGTGCAGCTGAGGAGTGGGTAAGGAGCCAGCTGCAGTGAGCATCCCTTTCCTCATCTGTGCCCTCCACTGCCTGCCATGTTCTCCTCTCAAAAGCCACATGTTCCCCTGTACCAAATGGTATTTAAAGTCGTGGAAGCATGACAAAACTCCTCCTGTCCCAAAGAAAGAAGCAGCCCTGGGACAAGGCAGGCACAGACCACACCACAGACGACAGCCCAGCAGCAAGGAGCAAGCACGTGAAGAATTTACAGGGATGTGGAATGACATTTGCTGTCAAATATCTGCTCTTTGCCCCTCAACCCCTTGTCAGTAGAAAGAGAAGGAGAGAAAAGAGCACCAGCCACACATTTTGGCCCTGTCCTTTTGAGCCTCTGAGCAGAAGGAGCAGCCTCTACACAGCAGAAGCAGAGAAATGACCTGGGATGGTGTGGGCATACTCAAATACTGTCACTGAACTGATGTGCACTGACTTAAGTCAGCTTATTAAAGCAAGCCCTGAAGATCAGCTTCTCCACAGAGCTGTCTCCTCTGCCAGCCAGACAATCCCAGCTGAAATATCTGGAGCCCAGCACCTTTTCAGGCTTTAAGCTTTCCAGAGCAGCAGCACACCCTGAAAGGTTGATCAATTCCCCAGTCCTGGGCCACAGTCCCAGGGTCTGTGATGCTCTGATGCTTTCAAAGACTGGAACTTCCCATCAGACAGTTCCCAAACACAGTTTGGGAGTCAGCACAGGCCAAGGGATGTTCCCACCAGGAACTCTGGGCATTTAAGAGCCAAGCCATATCCACACAAATTAGTCTCCATGGCTCATTTAAGTAATGAGGTTTTTAAATCACACCTGTCTACTAAATCTTGCAGCCCTGGCACCTAAAATACAGGGCAGGAAGGATCCAACTTCAAGCACACCATAAACTGGGCAAGATACATCCCTCAGTGCCCCAAGTATTTCCCTGGATCCCCCCAGGCATCTGTGCCCTGTGGGGAGCTTTCCAGAAAGGAAAGATCCCACAAGGGCAGACCCAGAAACACATTTACAGGCCATGCTTTGGCACACATAACCTCCAGCCTAGGATGACCCAGCAGCAAGGGAAGAGGAGTATTGATGAACCCCTGGTCAGGTGAAATGGCAGAGCTAAAAGAATCAAGGGCCTCAGCTGACTCCAACAGCCACACCTCTCAAAAAACAAACAAAACAATCCCATTTGGAACGGCAAAGAGCAGCCCTGGTGCCTTTTCCTGGATGGAAACCAAGCAATCTGTGTGGCCTGGCTCCCAGAACCCCAAGCAAGGAGACCCAAAAGCAGAATCTCAGTCAGTGTTCTTCACTTCTCCCACTCATCTAGGAATTTGCTCCTTTCTGTGCACTCCCATCACCTTCAGGAAGGAATCTCCCAGAACCTCCCCCATCATCTGTAACCCTCCTTGGAGAAGAGCCTTGCTTGTGTCTCTGACGAGCACCTTGCACAGCCACTCCCTCGGAGCAGCCACATTCCTGGCTTTTGCAACAAGTGAGCAGTAAGAAAAATGTCATTTACATCCCTCTGCATGGCAGTGACTGGGGCCAGGGCTGCCAGAGAACAGCCAGAGGTGCTCTGCAGGGATGTCTGTACAGATATCATTACAGATTTAGGGGCAGCCTGTCCTGGACCCACAAGGGTATCAGTGGTTGGAGATGCTGAGCAGCTCAGGGTAGGGACCTGCTGCAGGAAGGACACACTCTGCTCTTATCTTCCCTGGATGCATCCATCATTTTCAAGATGGATGGACCTTTGGCCTGGCTCTGTCTGAGTGCTTTTTACATCCAGGACCAGCTCTCACCCAGCCCACACAGCTCTGAGCTACCCCAGGTCCAAATCCCAGCCTATACACAGAGAGCAAACAAACAAACAAATAAATTCACAGCACCAAGTTCAAACCCCAGCATCTCTTTTTCAGCCCAGAGAGGAAGGCAGGGAGGATGCTTGACATGAGATGTGATGTGACCACTCCCTGCCATCCCACTGAAGCCCCCTGCCCCATCCCCTGCTGAGCAGGCACAGCCACCCTCGGGGCAAGCGCGGCCCTGTGCGTGCGGCTGGTGACGGATGCTCCCCAGCCAGCACATCAGCCCTCCCCACGGGCTGAGGCTCGGCACGAGATCCCTGTCAGGGCCTGGGAGCTTGGGGAACGGGGCTGGGAGCTTGGGGAACGGGGCTGAGCTCATCCCATCTCGCTGTGGGTCAGCAGCTCTCAGACCTGTGTGATGGTGGGGTCAAGTCCAACCAGGATGGGACAAGGTGCTTTGCATCCCAAAGGTGCTGGCATAGCTCTGGAGGAGCCTGTGCTGCCCAGGTGGTCCACAAATGTTCCCCCTCCTCCCTGAGCAGCACTCAGTGCCCTGTTTCACCACCCAGAGCATTAGGAGAGGGGAATGTTCACGTGCTCCTGGGTCACTCTTGGCTTTTCTGGTCACATATCCTTAAGAAAAGCCACCCTAGAGCATGTGTCGGGCCCAGGCTGCCTGCTGGCTGCCATCCCCCAAATGCAGCCCCATATCCTGGCCTGCAGGCCTGTCCCCTCCTCGCCTCGTGTATGCCTTTAACAGTTTGCTGGATTAGCCATTGCAGCTAAAATAACAAAGCTACAAAAGAAGAGGGCAAAAACAGACGCGATATTCTGCAGCAATTAGGGCTAAACAGGGGAACAGGGAGCAGGGAATGAATGGACAATGGGGAGGGCAGGGACATGGCAGCCCAGGCCCCCACAGGCTGGGCACGAACTGTCCTCAAGAGGCCGGGCCCAAGCCAGGGAGCAGCGAGCTGTACGTAAGGAAAGCAGGGAGATGAAAAGGGTTATTTAAACAAGCACAGGGCAGTCCCCACAGGGCCTCCCTGTCCGCTTGGCTTCACCACAGAGTGTCCAGGGAAGAGCAGCTCCCGCTTTTCCCCCCTCTCCGAAGCCTTTCAGGTGGCGGGGGGACGCTGGCAAGCTGCGGTGGGGTCCGCTTAGAAAGGAAGGAATCCATTAATCTCTCCGGTAATTACTGCCACATATGGATTTGCACAATTACACTTCGTTAATTGGTTATTACAGGCGAGCCAGACTGATTGGGCAGAACGGCTGAGCTTTAACCCCTTCGCTGCCCCCCAGGGCCGGCTGAACATCGAGGCAGCCTTCCTCCCAAAACAGCACCGTAGTCTTCCTGTAACCCTGCTGGCTCCTATTCAAAGGACCATCAAGCACAGCTCTCAGCACCCAGACGAGACATCTTTGCTCCCATGACTCCCTTTCCACTGGGGATCCCAAAGAAATGGAACCCAAGGGGGAAGGAGTGAGCCTGCACCTCAAAACAGCCCAAATCCCCAGGCAGCTTCATCTGCTCTGGGTTTGCACAAACACACCATGTACTCCCCAGGGTGCTGAGGGATGGCAGAGCTCAGATTTGGTTTGTTTTTTAGAAGGAGACTGAGATTCCTTGTGCACTTCGGCTTTGTGCCCTCAAGCCCAGCAGGGCTGGTGCCAACGACTGAAGAATCCACCCCTGAGTCTGTCTCAGTCTCTGAACTCAGCTTCTCCTACAGGGTTTGCAGAGTAATGCTTTTCTTCCTCCAAACACTGAAAACAGAGGCTTTCCTCTAGCAACAAATATATACATAACCAGAGTAATACAAGCTATAACAAAAAATACAGATAAAGCCCTTGTAAAAGTCCTGACAGCACAGCACTTCTGCCAGCTGGGAGTGGGGGCAGCCTGGCCTCCCCAAAATACAGCCATCACCCCTCACAGGCAGGTGATGGACCATGCAAAACCTGGCCCAGGTGTTGCTCAGGATCCAGCAATGATTCTGGAGAAAGCTCAGAAGAGGCAGGCCAAGGTGAGAGCGATTTCTGCCAGAACTGTATCAAAGCCTTCCCGTTAAAAAAAAACATACCAAGAAAAGAGCCTTGCAAAACCCCCCAGGGCAGAAGGGCTCATCTGAGGAGAGAGCTGTGCTCAGCAACCACTGACATCAAGGACAGAGCAGGAATTGGCATCCTAGTCCTTCAGAGCTGCTGCACTGCCCCTTGGACACAGGAGAGGGCACAGAGGAAGCCGGTGCAGACAGCTCCTGTCTCTGCCAAGGGCAGCCCAGAGGGGCAGTGCCTCCTGGGCAGCAGGATATTACAGAGCCAGGCATCACACCAGGCACATGGTGAAGGCTTTTTCAGCTTCTGAATCACCCCAGCCAAGCTGCTGCAGCAGGAGCAAGGAAAGAGACTGAGATCACAGCCAAGTGAGAGAAATCTAATTCCAAACCCCCCTCTAGCCTCATCCTGTGGGTAAAAAAGTCCTTGGGACTTCAGGTGAAGCAGAAAGTATCTGCAACAAACACACTTCCCACCCTTTCCTCCACTGCTGTCACTGCAGTGATGCCTGCTACAACACTCTAGGTTTGGCCTGGGAGTAACCTTCTCATTAGCTAATTAAAGTGCTTTTAATGTTCTGTCTCCACTCTAAGGAGCAAGAAAAGTTTTCTCCCTCGGAGGTCGCTGGAGTTCCACGAAAGCTGCAGCAGGAGTTGCCCCTGTTGTTCCAGTCACCTGTGATTTCCCAGCTCCCTGACTTCACACAGACATTTCTTCCTCAGCTCCCAGCTGGCTGTCTGAAGAGGAGCAGGCAAAGGCAGCATCTTCCAGCTCCCCGCGAGTGTTTTCGGGTGTGCGTGAGGAAGGGGAAGGCAGGCCAGCCCAGGAAAGGTTGCAGACCTCTCTCCCCTAAACCAGCTGCCTCTGCAGCGTTCAGAATGAATCTTCAGAGCTGTCAGTGGGAAGATTGGGCAGAACCTGCAACTGAGCTTAAAAAGGTCAGCTGGGAAAAGTCAGGATGGGAAGGATGCTCACTTAATTGACAGATGCAGAGAGGAAGGGGCCAGCCTGTGAGTACCTGCAAGTTTGGGCAGCACATGCTAGGCTCCATCTCTGGGCTCTGCTGGCTGCAGCTGCTGGCAAATCCTCTGTGGATCACTTCCAGACAACAGAGTCTGGGGTCTAAGCCTGAAACTGAGCAGGGATCTTGTGCAGCCTTCCTTTATCCTGAGGGGTGAGAGCAGGCTGACAGTTTTTTAGAGCTCAGGGACAAGAAGATCATTTTCTCTCTCTCCTTTACTTACACATCTGCCCAACACAGGTTGGTTTTGATTCAGAGAGTTCAGAACTGGTGCAAAGGTTACTTTGCATCTTGACTGGATCAGTTACAGTGTTGTGCCCACTGATAGATAGGAATCAGGCCAATAACGTGCCTGCTGATGCTAATTAAACTTGATATTGATATGGATATGTGACATATTTACTAATAAAGCAGCAAGAGAGGTAGCTGGTTTATATTTCATGTGACTTGGAAATATATAAAGGCAAGTAAAGATATTCCTTTTGGTCAGAATATTGATACATGCATATTGCAAAAAGCTCACATGCAGCAGAGGTGGTGAAACACATTGAATCAGGTCAAAACCCAAAGCAGGTTCAAAGGGATCTGAAATTAATTAGGTCATTAAGACAGTTTTCCAGTGGAATTCTCTCTCTCTCTGTGTACATATACACACATATTTCATATATTTGACAAAACAAATATTTATCTAGGGAGAGGTTCAGTTTTTAGTGAAGCATCACTTTGTTAAAAGTGTTATTCTCATGGAAAACTCTCGACTAGCTCTGTGGGTATCTTCCACCTGTTCTTTTTTACCCTTTATGAGCTGATTGCCAGACCTCCTTTAGTATAAGGCATCAATAAACACAGCATCCCCCTCCACACCCTGGAAACTTTTCCTGTAATGCAGAAGGAAAACACAGACTCTGGAAGAAACACAGAGGAACAAAAGCTCAGCTTGCCCATCTTGCTGCCCCAAATCAGAGACCTTCAAGGACAGAGCTGAGCCTTCCCGAGCCCATCTGTCCCATCACACCTCCACCATTGCTGTGAAATAGCTTTTCCCAGTGTCTGAACTCTCCCACAGTGGAGACCACAGCCTGGTGTTACGAGGATTTCTTTCCAAAACCTGAAATTTAAGTCCCATAAATTGACATTCCCACCCGAATTCAGGTCCCATAAAGGCTCTGTTCAGCTGGCACCGATGGCTAAAGGAGCAGCGTGCCCACGAGGCTGGGCACACCCCACAGCTCCCAGGGGTGTCCTGTGCAGCCTCCCAGCCCACAGCTGAGCCCAGGCTCAGGGCAGGACTTACAGAAATGAGGGAAGGATCCCGTCTCCAGGGAATAAGGAGCCTGCATGCCCGGCTGCATGTCCAACCTGTGTCCTGTCTCTTCAGCAGACTCAACCATGAAGGGAGGTTTGGGATCAGCTCCCTCAGCAGCTCTGGGCTGTTGGAGAAAGAAGTGAGTATTTACACAATTACAGAGCAGCATCTTCACAATCTGTCCTAAGTTACAAATTTACCTCCCAGACCTTGACCGGGGCTGGGGTTTCCTGTGTTTGCTCTTTGGGCTCCTGTCTCTTTGGAAAGCGGGAGATGTTGCAATGCCAGGGGGAGGGCTGGAGAGGGCTGGGCTGCCTGGAAAGGGCCCTGCCACGCCAAGCAGTCGGTCTGCAGCAGCTCTGCTGAGAAAGTGTCTCCTGGAAGAGACTTCTCTTCTAATCCCAGCTCCTAAAGGAACAGAACCGAGCCAACAGCTGCCATCCATACGGTCTGAGCATCTGTCTCGGTTCTGCTTTCCTCCTCCTCCTCCTCTCTGCCAGTTGATTGTTTTTCCTCATCTGCACCAGCTCTATCTGGTAACAAGCATCAAGAAGGTGGCAGTGTCAGCCACATCACCACTGGCATCCTGTGGGGACCAAGCACTGCTGGTTTTGCCTCACCGAAGCTGTCTGAGGGCGATGGGAGCAGGTGTGAAGGCAGCAATGTTCTGTACACATTCCTAGGCAGTGTCCCTGGCTCTTGCAGGTGACCTGGACAGACCCTTGTCTCCAGGAGGCTTGCAGAAAACAACCAGCCTGTGCTGTGACCGGTTCTTCTGGTGCTGAAGTTGAAGCCCCTGGCTTTGTTCCTGTGCTGGCTTATCTCTGTTACATTCCCTAACCACGAAAAGACATCTTTGTGTTTGGATTTTGCCAGTCCTGATGGAGAAGAGCTGCAGGCAAACAACATTCCTCTCCCTGTCTGAACTGATAATCTTGGTATCTCATCTCCTCTACGCTCCCCTTCAGGCTGTGTCAACACCACCGGGGTTGTGAAGGGCAAGATTGCTCTGCCTCCACTGCCCCATCCTGTACACTGTGTGCTGCCCAGCCCAGCACAACTCCACCAAAAATTCCTCTGGGGTGCCAGTCAGACCTGCAAGGGGGTTTTGACCACCTCCCTCTGCTAGATTTCTCCACCTTTACAGAAAGAAATCTCATGCGGGTCCCAAAGCGCAGAGCGGTCTCCAGACATTGCCCTCCAGAGACTTTGAGGATCTGGAGTCTCTGCACAGCTGAGATCAGCAGCCAGAGCTGTGACAAAGCCAAGATGGGCCACACAGCCCCTTCCACATCAGTGCCAGGTGCTGGGACATCTCCTGCAGGAAAAGCAGCCACAGGGAGTCCAGGCATGCAGAGCTAGCAAGGGCGCTGCTTTGGTTTTGTTTGCATTTTCAGGAGATTCTTAATCTGAAACTGCAACAAATTCCTCAAATTCAAGTTCTCATGGAGCTGAAACCCTTCAGGGTAGCCTGGATTGAAGCCAGGAGGTGAGAAAAGGGACTCTTCTTTAGGAGCCATAGCATTCCAGCGTACTCCATCAGCCACAATCAGTCTTATGTCCTTGCACTGGGTAAGATGGATCCAAACACTTTCTTTTCTTCATTTATTTTGTTTTAACACAGAAAGGGCTGCCCAGCAGTCAGATCACCAGTCAGGGATTCCAGATCCCTCTTCCCATCCCTTTCCCTTTCTCAGACCTAACACATTCCAGCAGCTGCCAGAGCATGGAGCCACTCCAGAAATGGATCTCCAGTGTGACATGGCACAGCTTTAATTACACAACAGGAGCCAAAAGAAAGGCTGTGAAACACGGCTCTCTCCAAATCTTAAATCTCCACTTGAGGCACTTGGTGTGGCTGAGAGCAGAAGTGGCAGCACATGAGCTCTCCAAGCACACAAAAGAGCTGAATCCATGTCCTGTTGATACAGTCCAGCCAAACAAAGTAATGATGGACAGCACTGGGGGTTTTTGTGTGTGAGGGAAGGATTTACAGTGATACCAAAGGAATTATTTCAGCCCCTTGGTGACAATACCCACCCGCTTCCTTATTATATTTTATTGATCTCGCCCTAAATACATGTGGCTGGCTGGAGGAAATGATGCATAAATTACTAACAAGTTAATTTCTTGCTCCGACACAGGCTCACAACAGCCCTTTGAAGGGGAACCAGGAAAGACAATGTGTGAAAGGATAAAGGCAATGAGACAAGCTTGGATGTAATAATCCCATGTGAATGATTATTGCTGCAACTAATGTAATCTAATAATGAAGAATTTACACCAGATGTCCCCCAGAATACGCCAGGCAGGCTCAGGATTCAGCCGTGGATTCATTTCTAAGGAAACCTTGTTAGGAAGGAAAAAAAATGCTGTTGTCTGTTCATCAAATGAGAGGTTGTAGACCTTTATGGTCAGAGTCATAAAAAAAGCCTGCCTTGTAAAGCTTCCTAGAAGGGTGTTCAGCAGATCTGACTGTCCATTTGTTTTCAGGTGAAATTTAAGGGGGTGGGTTTGGCCTGGAAAGCTTCAAACAGCCTGGGAGCAGCCTTTTTCAGGGCTGACACCGAGATCTCCCCTGCCTCTCCCTGGAACTCAGAGGGAGCTTCTGGGACATCAGTCTCCAGGACAGATGAATAAAGAATGGAGAATCACTTCTTTTTATTTATTTGGAGCTTGAATGCCTTCAGCTCTCTCAGGTAGATCCTTAAAAGAGTGCTCCATCCCTGTCCTGGACATCCCTGTCAGCACTGATTTCCCATGGTGTGTTTGGCAATCAGCCAAACCAGACACCCAACATCCACATCCTCTTCATTCAAAAACCACTCTAAGTGTAAAAACAGGCACAAACCACACTTTCTACTCTCCCTCCTTGCCTCTGTTGTTTATTCATCACCTCTTTGAAGGTATTTTGTACAGGTTTGGGTGTTGTACAAACTTTGGGGTTTGAACTGCTGTTCACAATTCCTCTTTAGTAAACACTGTTATTTAAGTAGCTCTGTGGGATGAGGGGGGAAGGGAAGCTTCAGCATAGATCCAGATCCACTAAAACACAAACCCCTACATTCAACTTGAAAGATTTGTTTAAGCCCCATTAACTTAATTGGGACTTAACATCTTGATCATGGGTTGTTCTCGCAGAAGAGCCGGAGATGCCCGCGGTGAACACGTGTGACACCAGCACTGTGGGGGCTGTGTGAGCACGGTGTGAGTGTGTCCAAATTGCATCCTCCTGTGTCAGGTGGTTGGATACTGGAGGCTGCTTCTCTGTTGGGATCTGTTTCATGGGGGCTCTCTGATCCCGTGCGCTGCCGCTCTGTCCTGGCAGGCGCGCAGCTGCTCCAAAGGACTCTGCAAACAGTGACACAAACATACCTGCACTTAGGACTTGCAAACCCTGAGTTTTTGCCAGTTTGTGTGTCAGGCATGGCCATGCCTAGAAACGACTTGCAAACAGGACTAAAGATCAGGCCTAATTTTAGTAAGCCCTTAGGCTCTGTATCCCCTGACTGGGCTTGCTTTGACGAAACACAATCATAGGATGAAAGAAAGCAAAAAACCCAGCTGGCACCTGCTGGGAGGGCGGGGAGAGAGAATCTGGCAGACAGGAGGTTCCTACAGAGATTGCCAACACTACTACACGTCTGATTTGCTTTTTTGGGCAGCATGGTGAATCCAAAGGTGATAAACATTTGGCTTGGCTGGCCAGACAAGATGCGCCCACATCAGACACGACGCTCGCTCTCCTCTCTCTCACTGGCATCTCTGCGCCTCTCAAGGCAGCTCCTTCTGCTGTGCTTCACATCTCCAGCCCTCGAGTTTCAGCGAGGATTGAGGCTCTGCTGGAGTGAAACACATCAGTGGGAATAGCTGCTCCCTTGCAAAGAGCTGGCTGGCTGGCTGGGCTGCTCGCTACCAGACATCTGGACAGCCAATTCCACATTTCAGTTTGCAGCACAACACGGGGATTGTTGTTAGAGGATATCTTTGAACCTCAGGAAACTTAGCTATCTTTAGCATTTTTAGGACAACAGCTTTATTTACAACTCAGTGCCACGGAAAGACAAATGTTTAACCAAACTGGGAATGACTTGGTTCTCCAAATACTTTCAGTGAGGAAGGGTGACTCTGAAGTGAGAAAAACCTCACTGCTGTCTGGGCAACAAGAGAGGTTAGTAAAGATTCTTGACTACCCTTTCCCTAGCTCTGAAATCATGAAGAAAGTGCTACAGCCCAGTTGTGTAGCATTTTGTGTTCTTTTTGCACCACCTTCTTTCTATAAACACCCAGTGGTTTCGCTGTGCCATGGAACACGCAGGTGAGCTGGCTCAATACATTCATCAGCCCACCTGCAGCCCAAGTGACTCAGTGCCCTGCAGCAGCAATCAGCCAGCCACCTCCTCCAACACAGGCAGAAAAGCCACAGCTCCAGGCTGTGATAACCCCTGTGAGCTTCCCAAACCCATTCCTCAACCCCACTCTCTCTCCAGAGAGGCCCAGAGCACCTCGTTGGAGGGCTGGGCTGTGCAGAACCTGCACCCTTGGGTTGGGTTTATGGAGCATTCCATCCCTTGTGGGATGGAAAGGGCTGCTGAGGGCATTTCTGTGTCTGCTCTCTGTCACAGGGCACGGTGTTCGCCTGCACCGGAAAGCACACGAGGAAAACATGCAGACCTTTGTGGAAGCTCCATCAATTAGGTTAATTAAAGGCTGGGGCAGGCCCATATGTTTTCTGATCTGTTGTTTTTGAGGTCCCCTATTGCACCTGTTCCCACAGCATCCAAACACCCTGAAGGCTTAGGTTTTCCCACTGGAGACACGGGAGCAGAAGGATGGCTGTCCCAGATCACAGCAAAGGCCTGGCTGGCCTCCCATCGAGCAGCAGAAAGAGAAGGCAGAGGGGTGAGAATAGGACATGTCATTCCCCTGGTCCAGGTCCTCTGCTCGTCCTGGGAAGGTCCTAGAGCTCTCCTCTAAGGACTCCTGCATCATCCTGTCACCATCCCTGGAGGTATTTACAGAAGGTGTAGGTCTGGCATTTTGGGATGTGGTTTAGTGGGAGTTTGCACCCAAACCCCTGGGGTTGCTTGGAACATCCTTTCAGACAAGGGGTGCCACTGCAGAAAAACCATTTTTTTCCACTTTTCCCCAATTAAATCTTTTCCCAAACCAGTTGGCAGAGGGGCAGCTTGAATTTGCTTTTCTAGAGGGACCCCATTCAGAGGTTTCCTCCCAAAATTTGCCCTAAATCAGGACACACCCAGATTCCTGTCAGAGAGCCCCTGCTTATTGCCCAGGGTGCATAGCACCAGCTTCCACCTGCAGAATAACCCAGTCTGAGACAGAGGTTTGTAGTAGACAGCTTCTCAGGGTTCTTCAAATCCTATTTTCTAGGATCCCCTGGCAAGTTCTTTCCTCAGGTGGAAGCTCAAGGAGAAATCTGTGTTAATTTCAATCAGAGTTAATTTTGCACATTAAAAAATCCGGGGGAGCCCATGTCCCTAAAACTCCTGCAGATGATTTATCCTTGCACAGTGCAATGCTCTAAGGTAAAATCACTTTCTAGAGTTTCATGGAAATAGAGTACCTGCTCTTTGCAACTATCTCCATTTCCCCTGCTCATGCAGGAACATGAATAAAGCCCTTTTAAAGTTTGTGGAGTCCCCATCACCTATTTCTGTCACAAAAAGGCTGACCTGCAAGACTTTCTCCCACTTAGGAGACAGGGAGGGATGTTGTGAGCCCATTTAATGGGCTGAGAACCCAAATGTGCCCTTTGTGAGCAAAGAAACAGGATGCAGAAGTGACAAAACAAAAGCTTTGGCTGATCATTGTGAGAGTGTGTGCATGAGTGTGTGTGTGTGTGTATTATTAACTTTGTCTGGCACATTTGAAACACTTTTGTCTGCAACTAAAGAAACCACTTCTGGATTTAATGCAGCCAAACTGAGCAAATGGCAGTCTGGAGAAAATGGGGATCTGTGTCTGGTTTATTTTCAGCAGTTGTGTGACTTCCACAACACTTGTAAGTAGTTGCAGTTACTTTACAAGCTACTTTGTACCCCTGGCAAATTTTAAAAATGCAGATTTTAAACACAGTTGTAGGAAAGGCACGGATTAGAAGACAGAATAGGAGAACCTCTGCTGCATCTGGCTGTTTCCAGGGGTTGCACTGATCAAAAGTGATCTGCTGTGAAGGAACAGAGATCTTCTCCGTGCTCTGACAGTGACCCAGCAGTTCCTGACTTACCTGCAGAGCTTTCCTCTGCTGCCTTCAGCAGAAACACAGCGAGGACTGGAGGGGTCCCTTTCCCTCTGTCCTAGGATAGGACTTTCCAGGACAACCCCCACTGTCTTTCTGCTCAAACTGTATCATTTCCCCACGGGATATCTTGGTTGTTCCTGTAATGACAGCATTCCAGCATGTCTGATTTTCATGTTATCTGGATTGTTTGCACTGACACGAGAGGAGGTAAAGCAGGGACATCACCTTTTCGTGCTGTGTGAGTTGTGCTGCATTTTCCCCTTGGTTTGGGCCGGGCTGAGCTCGATTTCCCAAGATCCTGAAGTGAATACATCCTGCCTGATTGCAGCCCCTCCTTTCCAGAAATCATCCTATGGAATAAGCCCCGAACAAAGTATTTCCTAGCTCCCCTTTAACCCTTTTCCTTCCACCCAAGTGCTCCATGGCCCAAGGCCTGCTCCAGAAGGCATGAATTCACTGTGATTCCCTCATCCTGCCCGCTCAGAGGCTGTCAAAAGCCAAAAATGACAGCGCTGGAGTGCCAGAAGCGAACAAGTCACCTGCAATTTCACACCTGCCATCTCTGCTTTCCTGGCAGCTGGCGAGGCGAGAAGTTGATGAAGGTCCCACTTGGCCCAGGCTGAAAGTCAAAGCAACTGTTGGGCTTTTCAGGGAATGTCCTTCCCTGAAGCAGGAAGGCAGGTAGAAAACCTGCTGGCAGCTGCCCGGGGGCATCTGCTGCTGCCTTGCTTTGGAGGCATTTGTGCTTTTTGCACGCTGTCCTGTTCTTGGCAGCAGCTTTCCTGAGCTGGAAAAAGCACTGGCCATCATCATCATCATCTGTGGAAACACTTTCTAGGCTGCAGATTTCTCTCTGTGGAGCCACAGCTGAACTGTATTGGCCAAGTCTGCATCCCTTCAAAGTGAGGTTTAATAGTGCCAGTGAGTAGCAAAATCCATCCGGCAGGTTTTGACGCCACTGGTCAAATCTAACCTGCAATTTTGATTGTTTCTTCCTACAGGTGTGCAGGAGTGAGGCCATAAACCAGGCCAGGGAGCTCCTTAAGATGACTGTGAAATGGTGTGACAGGCTGGGCTCTGGTACCTGCTCTGCTGCCTTACACCAAGTTCCTGTTGCCCAGTACCAACAGGAACCTGTCCTGCCTGTGGCTGGGCAAGCCCAGGCTGTATTTCTCATTTGGGACCAGGGACCACCAAACTTGTGGACTTCTCTGTCCCTGAGCAAGAGCTTGTCACAACAATTTGCTCCTCTGGGTCTGTGGACTGAAGACCCCTCACCAAACAAGAGCTCAAGCCAAGGGAAAGGAGCCAGCCCCCTGCGAGAACCAGAGGAATCCAAACAGCAGCAAGACTCAGGACAGAAACCAGACTCACAGAGGCCCAAGAATGTTGGATTGCACAGACACTGTGTTTTACAGTCTGGCCTCCTGGCCCTAATATCCTCTGACAGCTCCCAGAGCAGGTTACAGCGACTGGATCACGACACCAACTCCTGCGGGAGCTGCTGCTCCAGAGTCCCCTCTGCCAGGCCTCAGCACAGCACGCAAGGAGCTGCAAGGATGTGCAGCCTCCAGAGCTTGCAGCACTGACTTATCTTCACAAGAGAAATACTGGCCAAATGCTGGCTCCAGCCCAGTCCTTAAAAACTGGAGTTCTGGAAGGCAGCTTCAGCCAGGCCCTGGTAAATGAGTGCTAGTTTGGTGGCTAATTGCTTATGAAAACAGCAGGCACAAATCCACTGTCCGTGTCACCAAAGCCCACAGAAAAATCAACCATTTGGTGTCACCCACCCCAAATCAAACACTGCCCGTCTGAGCAGTGAAATTTTGTTTTTAACTCCACATCTGTCAGGCTGCAGAAGTGAAAAAGCTACGCTGGGTAGCTGGGTTCATCAGGAATTTGTTAAGTTACGCCACAAACCCCATCCCCTTGCCAAGCAGCAAGCACACAGAGCCATGAAAGGACATGCGTGCCTCCCAGTTAATGTCACCTTCACAGTTTCCATAGGTCACAGCACCAAAACACGATGCCAGGGAGAACACGAGTTCTGAACAATGCCGTGGGCCCGGGGAGAGATGAGGAATTTCAGGGAAGGGGAACAACAGGAAATAAGAAAAGTCCCTGCAGCAAAGATCCTGTGGCCCATCAGTGGCTGCTGAGCAGTGCACAGGGAGGAGTGACACAATGGAGTGACTAAAGGACTGCCTGGCAGCCAGCATTCCCATGGCCATTGTTGGCAGCAAGGGAACTACACAGATAGCAAACAAGAGCTGTGTTCCCAGGCACTGGCAGAGACACATCCACTGCAAATAAAATGATTTCCTGAAGCTCCTCCAGGCCTGGATGCACCATGCCATCATAACTGGTAAATCATATCCTGAGGCAGGAAAAGCTGTGCCAGGAGGGGATGAAGAATCAAGCAACCTGGATGAGCTCAGGCTGGGTTTTTGCCTGTGTCCTGGACTAACATTAATTACAAGGATAGATGTAACTTGATAGATTCACTGCAAGGAAGGAGAGCCCCTTCAGAGAGTCTTTGTCTGGGATATATGGGAGAAGCAGAGGATAAATCCCACCCAAATGTGATCTCACTAGAAGAGCTTTGCCTCTAGAACTCACAAGACTTGGAGAAAGAGGAGGGATAATTTTATAGTCTCTTTCCTGGCAATAAAGCCCCTGTAAGATTCCAGGGAAAAACAGGTCTGGTCAGGAGAGGAGAAGCTGGACTGTCCTGGGCAGCAGGCTGAGAGCCATGCTGGATAAGCAGCTCTCTCCAGAGGATGCTCCACGCAGGCCATGCATGTAGAGGACAACAACAAGGGCAGGCCAGGGGATCCGTGTGGTGCTTTAGCTCTCAAAACAGCTCCTGCAAGGATTCAGAGCAGGGCGTTCCGGGCTAATCTCTGCGTCCCCTCAGGAAACCTGAGGATTACTGCTCTACATCTGCTCACAGGGTTGGGCCCCACCTTGTCAAGGCAGTGGAAGTGCTGACAGCCACTCTCAGCTCTCTAATCGGTTTGGGACAAACAGCAATGCCCCCTGTGGTGCAGCACCTCTTAAGTGACTCCTTTGCTCACAGGCCTGGTGGCTTCTCTGGAGCCTTGGCTGGGGCAGGAATGCACCTCAGAGTTTGGCAGCAAGGACAGGCTCCTGGCAGCATCTTCAGAGCTACACTGCAGCTTCCCTGGGTACCTCAGGGGATGGCAAAGGTGACCCCAGCAGTGTCTGACCACCGCTGGTACCTCCCCAGCAGCAGCCAGGCTGGGATGGAGGTCCCTAGGCAGGAACCAGAGCTGTGCTTCCAACTTCCCAGCAGAAAGAGCTGCAAAAAACCTGGATGGGCTCAGGGGTTTGTGCTGGTGCTTATGCACCAAGATCACCTGTTTGCTTCTCTTCCTGCTCTTCCCTCCCTGCTGCACACTTCTGCAGGAGCTCGCTGCTGGCCCAGGCACCTGGGACACACCACTGATCCTTCCTCCTCCTCCCTGTCACACCTGGGAATGCTGGTTTGGGATCGGCTCTGGCTGTGCCAGTCCCAGGCACTCAGCCCCATCTGCTGGCTGCTCTGTCCTTGGCTGCTACAGAACTATGGAAAGATCCACGGGAAATTTAAGTTAGATGTTAGGAAAAAAGATTTTTATTGAAAGAGTGATAAAGTACTGGAATCATCCACCCTGAGAGGTGGTGGAGTCACCAGCCCTGGATGTGGTTAAAAAATAAATTGGTGGAGGGCGTGGGTTGGACTCGATGATCTTAAAGATCCCTTCCAACCTGGTTATTCTGTGATTCTCCAGTAAGAGACAGCCTTGCTTTTAGCCAGTCATCTCCCTACCCTCACATTCTTCTGTTGGAGCCACAAGTCACAGGGCTGACCCAAATAACTTTAAATTATTCACATTTACAAATAGGGAGTATTAAATTGAAAATATTTTATTAAAAAATGTTACAAATAGGACAATACATATTGGGTTAAATGAGAGATTTTTAATTTATAAATATAACTTAAACATAAATTAAGAGAGAGTCTCATCTTTTTAACAGCTCAAAAAATCGTATTTTCAATACATAAACATGCAAATCTCAGTCTTCCATTTCATTCATAAACATTATGCAGGCATGCAGTCTTTACAAACACCTCCAATTTATTTTAAAATAAATTCTGATCACTTGATCAACAGCCACAGAGACCTACTCAAGTATTTTACAATACATGTACAGTTAAGAGCACAGAAATATCAACAGTAAAAGCTGCACAAATAAATATGTATGTATGTACACATATTACAGTACACAATCCCACAGGGATGAGATAATTTCAGATCTACCTGCTGTGTCCAGAAACCAGAGTACCTTGTGTGAGCACTATGGTTCCTAGTGCTGTTATAGTGTAAGAAAAAAAGGATATCTAAGTTTTCTGGGATATGCAGCAGAAACCTAAATAATTGGGTGATAATCCATATCACTCCAGGCATAATTATTGACTGGGACATCTTAAAAATGAACTGACTTCCACAAACCAGATGAACAGTTTCAAAGCTGTTCAGTGAATATTTTTTCATCCTGATTCTTCTGTTTGTGCAAGCATCACCCCTGTGAGTGCAGAGGAGACACCTCCAGCAGTGTAGTAAGTGATGTGAAATAATGCAAGTCTTCACCTCACCTCGGTACCTTTGAGTGGAGCAGAGGAGGAACCAGCCTCCTCTTTAGGCAGCAGCACACTATTTGCTCACCATCTGGACAGGAGATGGCAAGCTCCCAGTTTAGGATAACTGCATGGCTGAATGTAGGCAGGATTTGGCCAGAAGGCCAGTTTTCTCCTTGTCTTCAATGGAAATACCAGACAGCTTGAGTTCAAGATTTCTGAATCATACACAGGGTCAATCATCTTGTCAGAGAGAGGTAAAAACATCTGGACAGCTGCTGATTTGCAGGCAGTTTCATTCTCCAGAAATCTGAGACATAACTGAAGGTGGCTGCAATTCCTGTGGAGAGAACAAAATTCCTCCATAAATCAGAAAACTGGCAGAGATTTGTATTTGCTCTCATCTCAGAGGAATTTTGTATGCAGCAGGTAGCAGAACAGCACAAAAGTGTGCCTAATACCAAATGCAGCTGGACAGACTGCTAAGCACAATCATCTTTAAGGAGCTGAACAACCATTTCTCCAGTAATAAATCCATCAGTCTTGTTTAGGAACTTCCTTGCAATGCCAAGATGCATATTGGGTATCCCAAAGCACATATTGCTGCGTCAGCAATTGTACAGCAATTAGCAGCTCTGATTGATTGCTTGTGTGATTAAAAGGAAGAGAGTTTGTGAGTGAAGCCATCGCATGTGCTCACCTTAAACATCTGAGTTAGACATTCTCGCCAGCACTTTGGAAACTGCCTTCACTGGTTGTTTCCTGTGAGTTCCTATAAAACAAAAAGTGAAAAGTACTTTAATGACAACAGGTTTTTATCAAATGGATTTTAGCAAAGCGATGGCAGTGTTTTTTTTCATGTTGCTTTTAGAGACACAACTTACCTGAAAGGAACAAACTTCTTTGCTGCAAGAAGAACAAGAAAAAGGTATTAGTATTTCAAGACAAAAGCCCTAATTCTTGTTGTCTAAATATTCAAAAAATAAATATCCAAAAGCCAAACATGGTATACATGGAGGGTTCTTGAAAATCATTTTGGAATTTATCTAAGTATGGGAATTACCACTTTTTCAACATGCAAGGTATAGGAAGTTGGAGGTTTTGGGTTATTTTTGGGTTTTTTTCCTCCACTGAAAGTTTTTCAGGAAGATAAATAAAGCAGTGGAGCCAGACCAAGTGCTCACCTTTTCTCCGGAAGCGCTTTGCAAGCCAAAGGAGGAATGATGCTGTGGACAGCAGAGAGGCAGAAGTGGCTGCTATGCCCACAGAGATGTAGCTGGCTTGGTCAGAGGCTGAAAAGATGAAAAGTTTTCAGTGAGATCAAGGGACACAGGTGGTCTTTGAAGCCCTTTCTCTTTTTTCGTGCTCTTCAAGAGCAGCCAGAACTGCAGCTTGTAACACTAAAGTTTTCTCCTGATCAAACAGGAGAGTTCCTGCACACAAGGTAAAAAGCTGAATACCAAAAATTTCCCCATCCATTGCCAAAGTAATGGCAAGGCAAGATGCTCCCTACACCAGGGTCTGTCTCTAACCTCCAGCCTTGTATAGCAATTTGTTCTCCTCTTATTTTTCATGTTGCAGTTTCATATTTTTACTCCCTGTGTGCTGTTTTCCTCTTTGAGCAATCTTGCTGAGATCAGTGAAATTATTCAAGGATCTAAATTCTGTTCAAGCAAATGAAAGTGGAATTGAGCTTGTAGGACCTCAAGCAGAAGCATTCCAGGCAGGCCAGGGGTGTTCCAGCTGAGGGCAGTGACAGAGCTCTTAGTGCCTTGAATGAGAAGGCAAGGCTGAGTTTTCTGTCCTCTGGAATTACAGCCTCTGAGAAAAAAGCTCTGTGATGCTTTTTGGCTGAGGAGTTCATCCAAGAAACTATCAGACCAGATGAAAAAAAAACCTATAAAATTTTCCACTGAGAAACAAACTTATGTATGCAGATTTCCCCATAGGGTTCTGTTTCTCTAGAAAAACTTTTGTCTGTATTCAGATGAAAAAAGTTCCTCATGAGAAATATTTTGTTTAAAAACCAAACAGAAAAAAACTGAATATGATTGCAGGGGCTCTTTTTATAGATATAAGAAATCAATATTTTCCACCAAGGTCTTTTAGGATTTTTTCCCTTTTCTACTTTCAAGCATAACGAGGGATTTTTTTTGGCTCTTGAATTCATGGGTTTCTATGTGTTCTAGCTCACTGGTTGCTATTACCACCACTGCCACCCTTCCATGCCTCAATCTGGCTTAAAATCCAGTGTAACCTCTCTGTGGCTGCTCACAGCCAAAATACCTTCACATGTGGGCAGGCTGGCACTCCAGTTTCCTGAATGGCTGCACTCAAGAACACGAGAGCCATTGAGACTCCATCCTTCAAGGCAGCTGAAGTGGCAGGAGGTGTTGTATGTGAAAATCCCAGCCCCGTGGGAGCAATCCATAGAGCCTTTCTCAGGAGAGCTCAGTGCTTCACATTGTATGACTGAAACATAAAAAAGAGATAGTTAAGAGTCACTAAGGACTGTCCTGTCTTTGGCCACGATTTTTTGCACAGGTGTACAATTTATTTTCAGATTGACTTGACTTTGGGATGGGAGCTGCTCAGAGCCATGAGCAGGCATCCCAAGGCACAGCTGAAAGCATGGGAGCACAGAGCCCTATAGGAATATGGATTTCTGTGTTCC
>NC_031777.1:1339630-1394203 GCF_001522545.3 Parus major | reverse complement strand
TTTTTTTTTTTTCTTTTCTGAAACTTAGCAACACACCCAGTAAACAGGAACAGCTTTAAAAGGGGGTCTATGATGCCACCATCTCAGAAAGCAGGAAATATTTTAAAATGGGAAACTGGCTCTTAAGGCAAGACTTTTAATTCATCTGCAGCTTATGACAACAACTATTTATAATCCAACATTTCTCTATTTTGACTGCTGATGGGTGATCTTTGATGTTTTTATTTGCTTAGAAAAGTATCTTGTTCTAAGCCAAACACCTCAAAAATTTATTTCTACAATCAGGATTAACTGGCCTGTTGAAAGCAGTCTCTCAGCTAGGTCATCTCAATTCCCTGTTCCTACTTAAGAGTTGGAAAAGTCTTTCCCTGCAAGAAACAAGCCCAGAACATTCATCCTACTCATTTCATCTCCTCAGGAACAGAGACCTGTGTGCTGAAATAAAATAGCACCTACACCATGGAATTAGTTACAAAGGAATTGGCCAAACTTCCATTTATCCCTACTGCCAGAGCAGCACTGAGGTTTACAGGGCTGTGTACAGTGCAGAAAGCTCACCTTTGCACGCTGCAAGGGGGGCAGACCAGACCCCAGCAGAGGTACAGTGAACAGAGTCCAGTGCAGTCAGCTCATAGCCCTCCTCACAATGAACTGTGCAGGATGAGTTGTAGTTGAAATCCCCCAATGGATGGTGGCACTCAAGGCTCCCATGATCAGGTTTCTTTAGTGGATCACAACTCTTGACTTCAAGGAAGCACAAGAAGGTACACAGTCAGTCTCTTTGGCTGAGCAGGTAAACCAAGAAGCCAAAATGAACACCAGCTAGCATGAGTTAAATAAGGAGGATGAAATAATCTTACCAAACTCGCATTCAGGCCCATAGAACCCAGGGTTGCAATGGCAGGTGTGGTTGTTGATAGTTTCTATGCAGTCTCCATGGCCACTGCAGAGAGATGGGTTGCAAGAAGCTGGAAAAAAAAATAAAAAATAAAGCAAATTATGAAAGAATCAACAACAGCCACTAATGAAACATGGTTAGCACTTGTTTTATCTTTCTGACACTAAACAAGCCTTTTGTATTGCAAAAGAGAATCAGAGGGTTTGGTATTTAGGATTATCCTGTCATTTCACAGAAGAATTTCTGAAATGCACACCTTTTACAGACTAGCTCACAGTAAAAGGACTCTGCTGGCTGGAAACTCCAAGACCACTTGTTGTGAGGTAAATATTAGATGAAGTTAAACAACTCATCCCAGGCACCACCTCATCTCCCCAGGATCACACTGGAATGATCTTTATCACACCATACCTGTGTAGCACAAGGCAACCTTCTTTTTCTCACACTTCTCATCATTCCATTTGCCATCATCCTTCCCTCTTTTGATGTAGATCTCAACGCAGTCCTCGTTGTTCCCTTTGCCATTTGGCTCCCCTGAAGCCCAGTTTCTTGCTTCTTCTGTCAGTTCCTTGTTAGTTCCAGTCCAGGTCCACACACCATTAACTTTTCTGATTCCAATCCAGTAGTAACCCGGATTGAAGGGTAGGAAGGCGTTGAGATGATTGATTTCCTCCTTGTTCTGGATGGCAACCAGGTTAGTATACTTCCTTCTGCACCACAACTCTGCTTCCCTGTAGGTCATGTTTGTGTCTGAATAATGGTATGTCCACCCATTCACCCCCTGCAGCACTGTAAGTCCTAGAACAAAAAGATATCCAAAAGTTGGTGTCTGACTTCTTCCCTCCTCTCTCTCTCTAGAAGAGGGCACTTAAGTTCTATAAATACTGCAAACTAGTCAGTATCTGAAAACGCATAAAAACCAGTGGCAATTATTTTATAAACAATCACCTGGAAAGCTTCAAACCAGGCAAGTCAGCTTCAAGTACAGGGACTTCAGCCTGTGAAACCTTGTCTGATCACACAAAGCTTTGAGACTACAGGAGCCAATTATGATTTTGACAGGCAAGCAGGGAAAACCTGCAATTGCATCCAGAGATTTTTCTGTGTGAACACAGCCTCAGGTTAATGAAGGCAGGTTCAAAAATTCTGTCTGATGCTGAGCTCAAAGAGAACAGTCACACTAATACTGCCACTCCACTTTTTCTACACAGAGAAATACACACTTACCATAGGTAAGAAGAGAGAGGAACTGCAAGCAAATCATGTTTCTGAGAGTTTTCTCTTTTAGCAGACAGCTATGAGAAATCAAAGAAACACATTTGTAAAAAAACATATAGTGAGCTGCCAAAATTCCATATAAGCTACTGACCATGCAATTTTTGCTACGTACTTTTAAACAAGACTTAAGTAGGATTTCCACTTCTAGGAAATTACTCATTTTAAAACAGTTTTTAATATCAAGATGCTTTAAAATGTAAGCAGCTTTTAAGGAACATGAACACAGATTTCCAGTTCTCCTTTAGCTGGGCAGTGAAATAGAATAGCAAAGTCCATTTCTACTCACAGTTTGTAGCTGCAGTGTCCAGGTGACAGAATTCCTCAGCGCTGCTTCCCAAAAAACTGCGTTCTGTGGCTAACTGGATGAACCAGCCTTGAAAATCAAGTTCAGCTCCAAGTGTCTGGACTCTGTAACGCTCTGCCTTTTATCCCCTCAACTAGCCTGCCCTTCACGAGACGGGAAATTCCGTGTGGAAAAAAATTTCTTGGAAAATCCCAGGATCTGGCCCTCCCACAGGTCAAGACGGATGTTTCCCCTTGCGAGATCAGCTCTCCCAGAAAGACGCGCTGTGCTGACAAACTGCCAAGTGCCACATCACAAACTTTTACTGACAGGAACACACAATTCCAGGATGTCAAGGGGGAGGATGACAATTAGCTTGAATTAATTGCATGAATAAGCAGATTCTAGTTTTTTACCTGGCATAATGTTTTGCAGCAAGGAGGTGTCAGTTCTTCCAGTCTCTCGGTAGGAAAGGCACCAACACTCAAAGCTGGAGTAAAAATGGAAACTGCAGCGCTGGACAAGGTCAAGCATTGGACAAGTTTGGTTCCTTGTGGATCCCAGCTGTGCAGAACTCTCATTTGTGGTCAGGTTTGCCAGCCCCAGGATTGCTGGAAGCCTTCACAATACAGGTTCATCAGTCACTTGTAGCAGTCAAGCTTGAAATGTAGACCTTGCTTTGAAGAGTCCTTTGGACTGTATTCTTCAATGTCCTGATCTCAATAGAGTACAGCTCCTCAAAAGGTACATACAATATTTCAGGTGGACAAGATAATACCCCAGGAATTCATGCACATTTATTGTGTATATCCTGATTAATAAAGCATAAAGATTCACCATTATGGATAGGATTTAATGAGGCTGAACATGCAAAGGACTCAACAAGCACTGGCAGCAATAGGAGGCCACAGGGTAGCACCCACTTCATACCTGTAAATCATAGTTAGAGTCTACAAAGTGCATGTTGGAGCTCTGATTTTGGAGCCTCAGCTTGTTCTTACAGAATAAAAATCAGAGGCTTCTGGATTCCAAGATAACATCAACTGGTATCACCCAATTTTTTCACCAAAAAAAAAAAAGCAGAACTGTCAAGTAGGAAAAGATGCCTGCCCATCAGAGAAATCATCTCAGAAAAGAGCATGGAATAAAGAGTGTATTCTAAAACAGCCTCAGTTACTAACAAATCAGGGGAGTTGACTAGAAATTGCAAAAAAAGTCTTAGAAAACAAGCCAGTTACTGAAGAGAGTGAGGATTAAGCACAACACACTGAATATTTGTAGGCAGAGGAACACTTTCTAGCAGGTGGGAACTAGCAAAGCTAGAAACACAAATGGACGGTCAAGAAACTCTGGAATGCTGAGCTTAGCTTTTGGCTGGCCTGGACAAGCCTAACTTAGAAGAACCAGACTTTCTGAGGCTTGCAGGCAGCATTAGATCAGGACTGCTGCTTATTTAGCCTCAGTCTGGGAATGAAAAATCTTCCTGTTTGCCAGCCCTTCTCTTTCAGGAGGCTTTACCACCTGAAGAACACAGACAGAGCTGATATTTTAATGTACCTGTACAGCACATTACACAGCAGGGCCTAATTTCACAGGGGTTCTCTAAACATTATTCTACTACAAACTAATCACTTTAAATAATTAACTAATGTTAATCAGTCTTGATAGAGCAGGGTTGGTTTTTTTTGTTGTTGTTGTTTTCTAAAACACTGATGAGCTGTTGTAACTGTATGCATATAAAATTTACAGAAAACTTCAGGATGGTTTTTATGCTCCCAGGTGCCAAGAGGAAGAAAATGCTACGTCTTTTCCTGGAGATTCCCTTCTCCAAGTCTTTTAATGAGCTTCCTACTGGTAAGTGCTCATCCTTGTCGTAGGAGAAACCAAAGAAAGTTCTGAGGAAACTTTATCAGAATTCTTTTGCCAGTGGAATCTCCGGAGGAAGGAAGAGCTTATTTCATAGTTTACAGCAGTCTTCCTTTGCAGGGGCTGTCTGAGACCTCTTGTCTGCAGCAGATAAAGAAAGCCCCACAAAAAATAACAAAACACTAAAGCCTACAAGTAATATGCTTGTAAAAACTCCAGACTAAAAAAAGACTGTTTCTTTTTGTTGGCTGTATTCCCTTGTGCATCACTGACATGGGGCTCTTTTTGGTTTTTCCCAGGGAATTCTGCTATCCACTGATTATATTCTTATTTCCCTGTATGGAAATGGAGGCAAAGATGAAGGCAAAATTTTCAGGAAAAAAGAAAGCCTGAAAATCCTTGTCAAAATCCCACCAAAGAGGTTAAAACCTCATTGTTAAAGCCTCATTATTAAAAGTCAAAGGCACTTAAAAACTTCAAGGGGACTGGGATTCCAGTGAGCTAAAGCTCATGTTGGATGCTAAACTACACATATCTTTTAGGAAAAATACCTGTGGTACAGTTACTTAGGTAGAACTGTAGATAATCGAGCTAAAAATTCCATGCAGCCTGACTTTAGCTGCTTTCTGTGTTAATTATTTATTCTCTTCTCAAAGTTATTTCACATTCATGCTTTTTTACTCTTTTGCCAATTGATTTGGGAATGTAAGAGCCTCGTTTCTTGTGCTGTACAGAGCTGGATGAAGTTGTTACTCTCTTCTTATGCTACATGAGCACAGACATAGTTCCTTAAAATTAATACAATTCCTTTCTGCCAGAAAAATAGGAGACTAAATTTTTAATAAATGCTGAACACTTCTTGCTGGTTTTCCCTTAAAAACAGCAATTATGTAGCCACAACTAATTTTCCAGTTGGAAGGCTCACTTAAGAAGCTACTATGAGACATAAAGGATAAGAAAGTGCTATATAAACATATTAGGAATAAAACCAACAAAACCCAGCCAGGTCTGCTGTTTAAAGGAGAGCATCTGACAGAGAACATGTCAAATGTAATTTCTTTCTACATAAAGTTAATATTCACTGCAAGAGCATCATGCATTGGGAAAAGAGAACAGGTCAGATTATGGACTGAAGAATATTTAGGTTGGTTACAACCAATCAAGCTACAGTTAAAAGATCCAAACCCTCGGTAATTAACTTTGAGAGTATGAGAAAAAAAAGTATAAAAAGGTGGACAAAAAGCAAATATTGCCTGTCCGCATTTCAGAAAAAAAGATCAAGGTAATTAGAAGCTGGGCCTTCCATATTGGCACCTAGAGAAGACACTAGAACACTGAAAGATGTCAAAGAAAACCATTGAAAAATCAGCAGAAGGTTTCTAAGCTGTCAAGAAGAGCTGACATTGATATGATTGATCTGTTCCTGGCAGATCAACCTGGCTTGTGCCTCAAGGCTGTGTCAGTAAATAAAGAAACAATAGCACACTGTGGTTTGTTATAATTAAGATTTTTAATATTGTCCCATGAGACATTCTTATGAGGAAACAAGTGGAACAATGCTTAGCTGAAATCATCATAAAATGAGCACACAAGGGATGGAATCACTGCTCAAAGGGCAGTTTTTCAAAGAATCCTCTCTGTCCAAGAGAACTGTTTTATTCCCACCCCACTTTAAAAAAGGGTGCTGGAGGAAAGAAATCTTTACAATCTTCTAAAACCCAAAATGTGTTTTAGAGTACTTAGGAGACACGAGATTAACAGTGTTTCACATCCACTTGGTGCATAACAAGTAGTGGTGGATTGACTTGTAGTGGCAAAGATGTAATTGAAAATTTCTGAAGAGGCCATGAATTGATTAAACAGGGGTTTTGTAGAGTCTGCCTTGGAAATTTGTAAGTTTTGGTTCAAGAAATATTTTTTTCAGTATCTGTATCAATGTCTCGAGAAAAGGTAATGCAGTGAAAAATTATTTTACTTTATCTGAAACTCTGTTGAACTTAAAGAAATCATAAATTCAAAATAAATCCCAGGTAAACAGAGTATATAGATGTACATTTGTAAATATAGAAAAAGACAGAGATTAATTTCCCATGCCTTTGTTAAAGACTGGTTCTTTATCCACAAGATTGTATCTGCATTTACATATCAACAGACAAAAATAGAGCTTTAAGTGCATCTGAGTAATCCAGTTCCATCTTTCTCCTAAAAGATATTTTTGTCACTCCTAAATTAAAACACTCCATAAGTATTTTTCTCAAAGTGCTTCGTATAATGAACGGTTTATCCCATGGCAAAGAGTCATAGAACCACTTGAAATTTTGAAATAGTGGAAAAAACTCCAGCTTTACCCACAAGCGACCCACACTCACTAGGAGAGGAAAAATAAGAGATTTAGCCAGCCTTGAGGGGGGAAAAGGAGTTCTAGTGCCAGTAGTGAAGGTGTTTCCTGTTTGGAGAGGAGCTTGCAACACTTAATTCTTTAGAAATTAAGAGACAAAGGGTTTAAGGCACAAATTTTCCCTGAGGTCCAGATGGGAAGAAAAGATAATTTCCGAAAAAATACTCATCCCTCAGCCTCTGTGTCTGATTAAGTGTGAATAAGGTGGGCAATGCAACTGCTACAAAGATGCTGGAATTTCTCAAGGCTGCCTAAGGCAGTCTCCACTCTGTCTGGAGTGGAACCCCAGGAGTCAGAAAGTCTTATCTCCACTTCTCATTTCGGGAATTCTGATGTGACTCACAGTACTCAATTTCCTCCAGAGAGGCAAAAATATACTCTGAAGAATCTAACCTGAGGCTGGGAGTCACTTGCACTGGCCAGGTATGATTCAGAGCATTGAAACACGAAACAGAGCCAAGGAGCAGAGGAAACAACAACTCACACCTCGAGTTAAGATAAAAGCAGGACTGGCCTTAACATCACACACTGGCTGTCTGCAGCTGCAGGTGGAACTGATCCCATGCAGAACTTGATTATTTCTAATTTCTCTTTGGAAATCATGGCAGAGAAGTGCTTGGAGCCTTTTCACCCTTCATGTACACATAGAAAGCATAAGTATATAATGCATGCATTGATTGTTCATTTACTGTGCAGCTCTGTTCCACAGCCCCACGGTCTCTGCAGGGGAGATGTCCCAAAAAGTGACACTGACAGGAGATGCTGGCTCTGAGGAACAGAACAGTTACAGCTTTTGGCAAGTCAGGGGAGTGAGAGAAAGTTTTGGGATTAGGAGATTGTAAAAGAGGTCGTCGTGAGATATGGTTTTTGTTTTGCAGATTCTTTGCATAGCTTCTGCCTAGCTCTGTTCCAATAAAATATTGTTTTGACTTATCAGAGAGCATGTGAGCTTATCAGCAGCACTGGAGAGCTGACATGGCCCACTATTCTTCATTTGCTGTATCAGCAAATGAAAAGGCTACAAAAAGGAAGATGTAGCAGCTTCACTTCTTTACTAATGCATTTCACTATGAGTTTATCAACTCCAAGCCTCTTGGCTGTTCTTTTCAGTGCTCAAGTTCAGCTTCAGGGATATAGTTTTTATACATCAATAGACACATGTATTTAACATGTTTGAGTCCTTAACTTACAGCAGGATTCAAGAGCAATCATTAATCATTACACACAACATTAATTATAACAAATATAACAATCATGAAAGGTCTATCACCAAAACTACTGGAATTCTGTGGAATGAGAACTTGCCACTGGGTAGGTGAACTCTTCAAGGCAGAAGACCAAAGCTCAAGGAAAAACTGCACAGCACTGAGAAGTAAAACCCAACCCAAGAACAGCCATCAAAGCGTATCTTTCATACCACTCATGACTTTTCTCAGTCAATAGACCATGAGGGAACAGAAGTTCTTGAATTAAGAACTCTTTCAGGAGCTTTTTCTGCCACAGCCATACCATCTATGAATTATTCCCATCTGTGAATTATTCAGACAAAGAAATTTATTTCCACCAGCTGGATAAGTGATTACTTTTTAAGACAGGCTTTTAAAACACAAGATCATTAGTGAAGTCTACTTTAATTGCCGCATCTAATTGTTGCTTCAAGAACAAAGAACTCATCACTAACATTGAAAGCCATGGTGTTAAATTGCTTAATTTTATCATTTCCCAGACAAGAAAACCCCAACAAACTGGCTCCACAAGGCCTTTTGAAGTTCCAGTTAACTGGGACCAAGAAAATGAGGACTTCCCTTACTTCCAGGTCTTGAAAACAATACTTTAACTTTTCCAGCGAAGACTTTGTACTTCCAACACTTTTAGATTTCTTGACTCATCAGGAAGGATGATCTGTCACCCATCCTGAAATTGTTGCACTTTTATGTTTGAGCCTAAAACACTATCCACAAAGTGAGTTTTCTCAAGTGCTGAGCACGTGCCCCATCCCACAGACCCTGTTAATAACCCTTCATGTAAAGGGTCATCAAGCACTGGAACAGCCTGCCCAGGGAACTGGTGGAGATATTTAGGTGCTTAGGGACATGGTTTAGTGGTGGATTTGACAGCGTTGGGTTTTTATTTTGATTCTGATCTTACAAGGTCTTCCAAGCAAATGATTGATTCTGTGGTTCTGTATCCTTCATGTTTTTTTCCTCTCGTTTATCAACAGGCATTTATCCATCATTTGTAATCACATGATTGCAATCAGTAGCAGAGTCTGGTTATTTGGCCCACAGAAGCAATATCACTTTCGTAACAGGTGTTGTATCAGCAGAAAGAGAAGGAATTGCCATTTACCAGCTATAAAATAATACTGGGCCTACATAAAACATTCTTCAGGCAGTTGAGAGTTCTTTTAATCTAAATCCCCACAATGGGGGTACATAAACACAGTGGGGAAGCTACCCTAGTCTCAAAATAAAATGAAAGTTCTGGAGTTATGCCCACCTGAAGGTAAGTAAATTAGGAGTGCAGCTGCTCTGTACCCTCTAGAGTCAAAGACTGACAAAGGTTTATCTAAAGGTTAATTCAAAGGACATAACTTCAATTTATATCCAGAATTATGCTAGTAATACTTTGTACCATTACACTCCTCATCCATCATTTTATTCTGATTTTTTCATAGGAGCCACAATCCCAACATCATGACAAAGGAAGGGCATGGTTTCCCTGCTGAGTGCCTCCAGCCCTAAATCTACCAGTCAAAAACCCCTCATATCTCTACTCCATGAATACAAATGTGTCAGCTTATCTTGAAGAAAAGCAGCTGAAAGGCCCATCCTGATACCCAGGATGTCACATATCCCACATAAATGAACTCTGATCAATTAAACAGCTCATTCACACTGTTTGTCTCTGCAGACCACAAAGGAACAGCTGGGCCTCGGGAATCATCACCTGCACTGCTGCTTCCATCATGCCCCCAACATATGGTGCAAGGCACGGACACCAAGAGCAGGGAAGGACAACCAAAGGACAGCAGAGCCCTGGAAACAAACCTTGAGAGCTGTTTCATTGAACAAGGGGATTCTGGGTATGCCCCGTGTTCTCTCACTTCAAACATTAACAATCCTGTGACAGGCAGGTGATATTCATGGTCATTCAGAAGGAGAGCCAGAAGAATGACACCTCCTGGTAGGAAAGACCAGGCTTTTCAAGGAATAGATATATGCCATGAGGTCCCTTCTAAAGAAATAACCTCTCCAGAAGCCTATTAGAAATTTGTGTTTAAGCCTGGGGAAGAACAAGGCTCAGAAAAGCGAAGAAGAGGCTCAGAAAGTTTTCTGTACATAAACAGATAGAGCTGGTACAAAAAAAACCTAAATGGATAAAAACCCCTTTTGTAAGTAAATGTAGACCAGAAATCAAAGGGGTTTTTAGCCAGCTGTGAGGGGGTTATAAAACTGCCTTCTATGAGGAGCAGAACAAAACTTGGTTTTCCCCAGATCTTGTTCAGTTTCTGAAAGGGATCATTATTTATGAAAGCAAGATATGAGGGGTCCAGAAGAGGCCGTTCACACTCCAGCATGGATTCCTAAACTTCAGCACACAAACCATGCCTCTGGCTCCTAAACTATAAACACACAGATGCCAAAGATGTTAATCCCAAGAGAGATAATGTTATTATCCTGCATTTGTTCTGGCCTCTTTGCTAATCTGAGAAGCTGCTAATCAACAGCTGTAGAAGAAGAATCTTTATTAAATCCTATTAAATTGAATGGGACAAGCAGAGAAGAAGACCTGTGATCTTTGATGTCCATGGCAGAATTTACAACAGTGCATTTCCTTTGCACAAGTGTATTATGCATTCTTCTGATCAATCCCAGGGTTACTCCCCATCTGGAATAAAAAATAAATTTGCAGGTACAGCTAAACATTAGCCTTCATTTTATTTTCTCTGGTGTGTGAGGGTTGCATGCGATGGAAAGCACCTACTTTAAAAGCATTTCCTTAATATTTTCCTGTAATACCAAGCATGGGCTAAATGTATCCTTACATCTTGTGCTCTCTGTCAGAGAGCTCAATAAAAGGAGAAATTTATACACCTGGAGTTCAAAGTGATGTCTTCCCTTTTCCTGACTCTAGTAGCCTAGATTGATCCAATGGCTGGAAAGAATCTCATGTTGATTTTCACTGCAGCACAGTGTATAGTTAACAGCTTTGCAAAAATAATAATATTACTTTTCTAGTCACTTGCTATTTAGAGTTAAAATTGCTAAATAAATGAAGATGTTTTTGCATTAGGATACTCCTGGCTCACAGGATCTGGTGATAGGAATGACATAAACAGAGCAATTTTAGTCATTTGAGTGCAGTCCAAATCCTGCAAACCACAATGCCAAATAAGACCCAAACAATGTTCTTTAGAATTCCGCTGCAAAGACACGAGATGTCACTTGACCAAATAAACACAAAAAAACCTTAATTTTTTTAAAAATAGTGCCAAGCTCCCTTTCCCAGTTAGCCATGAGGAAGCCCATGACAAAAGGAAAGTCCCTCCATGCAGTTCTGTTGGAGACAGGCTGTGTCTGGTTGAAGACCCCTGTCACCCCATGCCATCCTCTCTGCACCCCTGAGGCCCACAAAGTGACGCACCAACAATTCCCATCAGCAGCGGGGAATTTTTGTCTGCAGCCTAAAAGCCTACAGGAAGCTCCTCTACCTGGGCATGGCATAGGAAACCACTCTTGGATAAGATGGGTGCTTGGGAAGGGAAAAGCATTAAAGAAAATGGCACAAAGCTCTGCTGGGATTATGACTAAGTCACAAAGTTATCTGCTCAGACTCTTGTTGGGTGAAGCCTGATGCCTATCCTCCTTGTTGACAGCAAATTCCTTTCAAGTTTAGCTTCTAAGTTATGCCACAAGTATTTCCTTTGCCATCTTTACCGCTATTGTTTGTTGCTAGATCCTGCATCATAACAGAAATGGGGTAATAAAGGTTTTCACAGCCACACAACAGACTTGAGGAAATGAAGGAAACCATTCCAGTGAAAAAGGAAAAACAGAGTTCATGCAAACAAATAACTTCCATAATCTCAAAACATGAGATATTAGGGTAGATTGGTAAACAAAACTACCAAGGAATAAGCTAAACATACAAAACAACCACAACAAAACCAGACCTTCCAAGATTACTGGAAACAAAGCACTAATCTTACAGGCCTTTACTGCCAGAAAAAGTAAGCTTAAACAACCACCTCAACCTCACAAGATTCTCTAAGGCTCATTATCCTAACTAGGCTTAGGTTTTATCACTTTCTCTGCCTGCCTTGAAAATCCCGAACAGCTGAGGCAGGAGGCTTGGTTTCTACTTAAAGCCCTTCACACCTCTTTACCTCTTAAAATTTAGTTAGTAAGGATTTAGCTCTCTGGGGCTCTGGGGTTTTTTCCTCTCTCTCAGGTTTGCTATTGCTCTGAGCATAAATAAGGTAACTAACAATAGTCTGTGAAATAACAAAATGCTTGTATTTTTTAAGTTAACATTTGTTACAGTTAATAAAGTATCTCTGTAAAAAACTTCAGTGTAAAGTAACAAATCTCAAAATAGTCTAACTAGCCAACAATTTACATTTACCTTTGTAGTATCTCTAAATGCTATATTTAGATGATATGTACTCTTCCTCTCTTTTACTGATGTTTTTCACTCTATCTTAATTTATGTAGCATTTTGTTTGCGTATTCAAGTACTAGTTCTAAATTTTTAAATTATTATTGATAGAGAAATTAATTTCAACAACAATTTAATATTTGTATGTATGAAAAGAATGAAATACTTCAGTTAGAAGTGATCTATGATATAACTTAAAAATGGAGTTATGTTGAAGTGCCAGATGTTTTGAAGTCTTAAGAAAATTTCTAATCTTTAAAATATGAATTTTCCCTGATTCTGGAGTAAGCACTTGATATAAGACTTTGCTTTTACTTCAGTAATACATGAAAACTATTATTTTTCCTTTGGCAATTATTACATATTTAGTCTTCAGTGAAGTGGTAACGAGGGGGATGGCTTTAAACTGAAAGAAAATAGGTTTCAATTGGATATGGGGAAGATGTTCTTCACTGTGATGATGGTGAGACTCTGGCACAGGATGCCCAGAGAAGTTGTGGATGCTCCATCCATGGAAGTGTTCAAGGCCAGGTTAGATGGGACTTGGAGTAACCTGGGATGGTAGAAGGTGTCCCTGCCTGTGGCAAAGGTTAGGAATAAAAGATCTTTGAAGTCCCTTTCAACCTAAACCATTCAGTGTTTTTATGAAATTATTCATTCTGCACATCCATGACTGTAAAATCAATTAGCGTGGGGCTTGCTGAAATCATCACGTGCACCTATAAAATAAAGCAACCACGAGTTAGATTTGTGTTTCTTCTTCAGCTTCAGTAAAATATAACTAAAATATGGAATATTGGCTGTTAGAGCTACCAGCCTCCCTGTGACCCTTTTCTCTGGCATGAACCCCTTGCTTTGCCTTGGCCCTGCAGGTACCATCTGCAATTTAGTTTTGGAGGCAGTGGTCAATTCCTGCTCTTGTAGTCTATGCAAAATACTTTATTTCTTTGCTTTTGGTGCCTTGGTGCTCACAGAGGAGCATCAGGTAAAAGCAGAGTTTTATTGCCATGAGGGCTTCTGTCAGGAAGAGACCCCGAGGCTTAGATAACCTCAGTCCCAGGTCAGAAGTTAAAATATTAATTATATTGGTTTAATGCTTCTCTTGACTTGGGGATTCGTTGTCAGACTCTGTAACTGAACCAACCATTTTTATGGAAATCAGAGAAATAGTCATTCACTTCTTTTTAAGCAGATGCTGTGCTGCTATTTTTAAGGCTGTATGTGGCTATCAAGGCAAGAGCGATCTGTAGAATAGAATGTGATATCGCAGAAATACAGGTTTTGTCGATGCTTTGCAACTTGACCTAACGCTATAATTACGTTTTTATCAGCGGGCACCTTGAAGGAGCCGCTCCCTCCCTTCCCCTCACGGTGAGCCACCGCCCACAGCCCGTCCCGCCTCACGGCCGCCATGGCGCCCGCTCCGCCCCCCCGCCTTCCCGCCCCCGCGGCGGCAGCGCCATGGCGGCCGTGAGGGACGTGGAGATCGACCCCGAGGGCACCTTCAAGTACATCCTGGTGCGGCTGCAGCGCCCGGGAGGCGGCGAGCAGCGGGACGTCGTCCGCGGCACCAAGGCCGCCGAGTTCCACAGTGCGTGACAGCCCCGCGGGGCGCGGGGGCGAGCGGGCAGTGGCCGGAGCGGGGCCCCTCCGGCGGCTGGACGCGGCCGCCGGACCCCGGCGGTCTGAGGCGGAACGGGAGCCCCGGCCTGAGTAGTTCAAAAGTCTCCTTTTCCCCACTTTCTGCACTCCCCGCGTGATAAGAAAATTGGGGCGAATTATCTGTCAGGTGCTGTTTCGGAACCCAGTTGAAAGGAATGAGGTGTCTTTCCAAGCTGTGGGCCTGATGGTGCATAAGGGTAGATAGTGAGATGTGAAAGAAGCAATGGAGGGGGACCATAAATTCCATAGGAATTCCAGTGATTGACACGGACTGTTACTCATTCAAGATTGTGCTAAATCCTTGGATTTACAGAAAAAAAGAACAGAGAGACAAGGAAAAAGGAAAAAAAGGTGAGGGAGTACACATTAGAAAGGGGGTCTGTCAGGCAATTGGGGAAGTCTGTAACTCTCAAATACCTCAGCCGGGAGGAAAAGAGGGAAATGCGGCTGGGAAATCAGGATAAAAAGGAGGCTGTGTCCTCTATCAGTTTGAGAGACCCCAGGGAAAATGCCCCATGGCCTCTCCCTTTATTCGAATAAAGTTACAGGACACCTCTGTCTCCTTTTTGGACATAAACCTTTGTTATCTGGGGGTTAATTTTCCTGACAAGCAGCCTCATTTTTGAGAATTATATATGCTAAGTAAAAAACAAAAGGGCTTTAACTGCAGTTTTTTATGCCTCTGAAGAGAAACCTTCTCTTGTAGGTGAAACATGAAAGTGGCTAAAAATGAGTTGTAGACTATGTAATTCCTAGTTCCTGTTCTAATGGCTCTCACCATTCTTCTTGTGCAGATCATATATTTGAAAAAGTAAATCCTGAGATGGAAAAGCTGGGATATGAGTGCAAATGCCTTGGAGGAGGGAAAATTGAACATAATAGCAAAGACAAGAAAATCAGGGTATTTGGGCTCTCAACAGTAAGTGCATCTTTCCTTTTCCTTCAAATGCTTCTGTCGCTGATGCTCTGGGATTTTTGTTTGATTGCATGATGGCTTTTGGCAATTTACATCACATTTTAAACATTAAGTGGAAAACTTGCCTGGCTCATTTGTGAGATAGATTAGAAAAACAGTAGTTTTAGGGCCAAAAAGATAAGCTGGTATTACTCAGCATTAGGGGAAATTAGAATTAAGACTAAAAATGGAAGTTGGCATCTCTTGACTCACAATCTTTCAGTCTTACTGCTGGAGCAGGAATAGCCCATTTGTAGCCACAGGGGCTGGATCTAGCTATTGAGTATGATCTTCATCTGCCAATAAAAATGTTGGCTCGTAGTCACCAACTAAATTGTGAATGTTGTTTTGTGTATGTGTTGGGTGAGAAAAGTAGATACAGTTTAGGTAAATTTTAAGGTGAAAATGCATTTTGTGGGAATAAAAGTGGCATTTTTGTTACCTCGTATTGTTCTATTTAAATTCATTTTCATTGGGGAAGGCTCAGTAAATGGTCGATTTATCTAGTTTAGGGAATGTGCTATGGTCTTTTTCTTGTACTGCTCAGTGATGAAGTGTAGCTGCTTCTGTAGTAATAACTGAGTAAAACTTCTAAGTTTCTAAAGGAGACAAGAAGAAAATCGTTCTATTAAGTTCATTTAATTTTCTGTGGAAACTGAGGGTTACTTCAAATCTGCTTACCTTTGATGAGCATTAAAGGCTGGGCCTTGAATGTGTTAAATGTTTTTAAACAGAGCTACCAATTCTCTTAGTGCTGCTATTGTTCCAAGATGATTCTGGAATCATAAGAAAGAGAAAAATTCCTCATGATTTATGTGAGGTGTGAAGGCAATGTATAATGCTTATTACACTAAATTCTTCTGATGGTTGGTGTTCATCATGATTGCATTTTTAGGTGAGATTTGACACCTGTAGTATTAATCTAGCTGCCAAATTAAATGTTAGAGGCAGTGGTCAACTCTTGCAATCTGAGAAATATACTTTATTCTCTGCTTTTGGTGCCTTGGTGCTCACAGAGGAGCATCAGGTAAAAGCAGAGTTTTATTGCCATGAGGGCTTCTGTCAGGCAGAGACCCTGAGGCTCAGATAACCTCAGTCCCAGGTCAGAACTTAAAATATTAGTTATACTGGTTTAATGCTGCTTTGGATTTGAAACTTTGTTTTCAAACTCTGTAACAGAACCACCTTGGTGTTTTATGGAAACCAGAGAAACATCTCTAACTTCTTTTGAAGCTCTGCTGCTATTTTTAAGGCTGGATGGGGTCTTCAAAGTGGTTGCCAAGGCAAGAGTGAGCTGTGGATCTGTTGCTTTCCAACTGACATAACTGTATTATCAGTTATTTTTGAAAAGCTTGCATTTTATAATGCATCAACTTTAACCTTTTCAGTTTAAATGCTTGTTTATTTAAGCTGTTCCTCTTTGGGGCCATCACTGATGAATAAGAGTATGTTTTGTTTGAGAATATGACCTTGGGCTCTTTTTCAGTCTTCTAAGTAAACTTTCACGTGAAATATTATGGGAAAAAAAATAACCTGTAAATCACAGATTTCTGTCAGTATACTGCATTGTTGTTATGTGTAGTTCTGAAGTAAGAAATCAAGATAATTCTGATCATGTAAGGCAATAATGAAAAGGCCACTTTGACCACAACTGCTTTAAATTTCAGTGAAAGAGTAACACTGTGACCAGTGATTTTTAAATGAGGGTTAAAAATCACATGGGTCATCTGACCTTACCTTGGAGTTGCAGTGGCTGAAGAGTGCAGATCCTTAAAATTGTGCTATTATCAGCTAAGGCAAGATGGGAAATAAATAAAACATGAAGACTGTGGTTTCTTTAGTGGTCAGAATAGTGCCCAAATGCTCACACTTGTTTGCTTACTCCCTTTCCCTTCAGCTGAGCCAAATCAGCTGTTTGTATGCTGATATATTAAACTGGGTCAATGCAATCTCTGTGGTTTAAAGGAACATTCCATAAATACAGTGGTTGATGGGTTTGGAACATTCTATAACAAGCTTTCTGCTGGAGAAATTGGGTGGAAAATGAATTCTCTATTTGACACCTTCTCATTTATTTTCTAAGGGGGGTGGGAATAGGAGAGGATAATAAATAAAATATATTTTAATATATTCAAATATAATAAAATACTATATTTTAATAATAAAAAGATATTAAAGGATAATAAAAATAAAAAGTAATACTGCAAGAGTAACTTTTTTAGGAATTGTATTTGATTTGCATGTGAAAAACTCGTGTTGATAAGAACCCAATGGTTCTGAAGACTTAATGTCCATGTGCAATTAATTTGTTCTGTCTTGCAGGGCTATGGAAAAGCAGATCACTCAGTGACTGTAGAGATACTGAAGAAAGAGTATACAGATTATGAAATTACATGGTCAGATGACAAGAAGTAAACTTGTGAACACAACAAGCTGTTCCAAACTGGTAACTGAGCTGTACTTGGATAAATAAAATTGAATGTGTGTTCCATGTATGTAACCATAAATCTGGAGTAACTGGACTCTGCCATACTTTATAATATGGTTGATAATCCTCAGATATCTCTAATTTTTTAGATCATTCCTTTGTGCAGAATCTGAAGTTCTAACCCTTTTTCCTTTCCTTTTGATGTGTCCTTTAGTTAAACACTCCCACACCATCTTACCTCTACTTTGTTTTCATCCAGTCCCATTTCACTTATCTGCTGGATGATGAGGATTTACCATCAACTTCAAACACCACTGGACCAAACCTGTTCACTGGTCTTTTGACCACAGTGTTTTAAATATATTTTTCTATTACTTTTTAGGCTTTTCATCTTTCTTACCCACACTTAAAAAAATTGGTGTGGAGGGTGGGGTTGCCTGTTAACAGTTCTTCAACAATGATCCAGATCTGTGATTTACTCAATGATTTTAATATCTAATGTTCTGTAGAAGTAATGATCAAAATATTTGGTTTTCCTGTAAGATCCTTCCCTATAGCAGTCTGATGGCAATGTAAAATCATGAGCAAAAAAAGCTTTTTCTTTTCAGCATGCAAGTGACTCTTAAAATACAAACCAGGAAATCTGAGAGACTTTAGGCCAGTTTCACCAAAAATCCTGATGTTACTCCCTTCTTACAGTTGTGATCCATCTTAAGTCACCTTGCTGTGGCTTTGTTTTGGTTGGGTGGAGAAGAATTTTCTGTTCTTATCCTCAAACCTTTCAGTCCAGTCCTCATCAGAAGAGTTCCAGGGGTCTCCATCCCAATAATCTCAGAGCAGCATCTCCTGAACCTGGTGCTACAGATCTCTTGGTTGGCAGCAGTTTCCACCCCTTTGGAGCCTGGATTTTCCCCTCCAGCACACCTTTACCTGCTTTTACATCTGCTCTTTGTGCTTCTCTTTGAGTTCTTGTGCAAGGGCTGCACTTGAGATACTGTGGTGTTGATTGCAGGATTGATTTTACAGAACAAGACTTTGATTTGTGCCTAATAACCAAGAATAGCACACAAGCCAGTAACCTGTAAATGGGGCACTTCCCAGTTCTGTTATCATGAGCTTTTTTTCCCTTAAGCTTTAGTAAAATAACTGTAGTTGCCAGTATACAAACCTGGGTTTTAAATAGCCTCATTTCCCAAAACTGGCAAATAGTCTTCAAGTGGAAGTCATCAGTTAGGAATAGCTGTGTTAAAACAAACAAGCCTTTCAATTTAGTTTCCTGAGGTATTTAATGAGAGATTTTAATCTTTGTCTTCACAATACTTACAGGAAAGACGTAATTTTGACTGGACTTATTATTGTAATGACTTGTTCAAAGTGTGAGGTGATGGCATGAGGGGAGAAAAACAGTGATGATTTGGAGTGAGCTGATCAAAATTGAGTTACCAGCTGATCTCTACCCTTCATTTCTTTATAGAAGAAAGATTTTAATGTGTCATTAAAAAAAATAAATACTTTGAGAGACTTTCCAGTTCAGTTATTTTTTAGTGCAGTGTCATTTGGGGCAATATAATTTCCCTGGTAATTAAGTAATACATAGAAATGTTACAAAGGAATGAAAAGTTTATTGTCTTTAGAGTGGTGAGGATTTCTCAGGTAGAGCAAGCCTTAATGTAGATGACGGAAATCAGTATTGTTTGAAGTTGAAACATCAATTACCAACAAAACTAAGTGTTGAATTCTGTTTCCTCTCAGCATGTACCTGCTGAATTTTAAGAACAGAACTCATCTAGAATATGGAAATCCCAATGCCAGTTGTGCTGATTGCACCTGAGAAAAAGCATCCTTCATTTTCTAATCAGAATCTGAAATGGGAAGCTAGTTGTACTATGTGGGGTTGTTTTGCAGGTGTGCAATCATAAAATTGTGGCTCTGCCATTCTTCCCTCAAAGTCCTAAAAGTTCTGATTCTGTATTTGCACAAAGCCAGCTGTGTTTGAGCCAAATACTGAGTGAAGGCACAGTAATTAAACCAAAGATGGTGAGTTTGATAGTGGAATATTATCAAGAGGAAATACTTTAGTAGAAGATTTTAAGCACCTTCTTCATTTATTCATCCAAAATTACACAAGACTCTTGTTCCTAACCACATTCTTTGTCATAGTGGTCAGCATTTCTTATTACTTCAGGTGTGGTTCTCTGGAACTGCACTAAGACCAGCAGGTGTAGAACAACCTATTCAGTGCAAGCCATGATTTATTTTAGGATTGGGTTTGAAAAATGACAAATGGTAATCCATTTATTCCCAGCTTCTCTGTTTTCACAGGGGAAAAAATAAATAAAAAAGAGCTGTTATCAGTACCTTCTGGATTTGCCAAACCTAAAACTTTTTTTTTGTTCCTAAGTCTGTAGTTAGCAGTTATCATCATTAAATTTCAGAGCCAGTGCAGAAAAATTCCAAAGCACTGTGGCTGTCATGGCAAAACTGACTTTTTTCCTCCCTCTCCTATTCTATGAGAGACTAAATTCCAAAGTTTCCAAGTAGTTTCCAAAGCATCCCTTTCAAATCATCTGGAACAGTAGTGAAGGCTCTTCTGTAAAGTACAGGAAATCCTTTACAACTCAATAGCAGCAGGTTCAAAATAGGAACCTCAGGATTGACTTTCAGCATCTTCAGTGATGGAAACTTGATGGCGTAATTAAAGAGATTTAGATCCCTGCTGTGCAAAGTTTCTTCCCATCCCCTCAGATTATTGTTCCTTCTGCTCTACACTGAATATCTTTGCATCCAGTTTACTGCAGTGGTCACTGTCTCCAGGATTGTATTTCTGCAGGGGCATTTCATAAAGCAGTGCATGATGACAGCAGCTGTCTAATACCTTTCTCTCTGGTTTTAGCCAAGGCAAAACATGCAATAGATTTCCTTTTTTTTGTTTGAATTGCTGGTGCTCAAGACCAGATTTTGTAGTTCTTTGGGGTCTTGTTTGCATTTTTTGGTAAGGCAATTTTTTCAGCAATATCACTATCTTCAGCCTAGGAGAGTGCCTTGTATTGCAGGCTTTTCTGAGTGCTTTCAAACTGCTGTGAAAAGACTGAAGAGATGTGGATATTCAGCAGTACCCCCAGCAAATACTGAAAACAGGGCAATTAATTTCTGGAAAAATCTTATTAAAACAGTACAGCAATCTATTAAACTCCTGTAATAGCACAGTTTATCTCCTTTTCCAATTGTCTCCTAAAGCTCAATTCTGCCATCCTCCAGTACTTCATTTGTAGGCTTATTGGTTGGTAGAAAGAGCTTATCTTGTGTAGAATAATCTTTCAAGTCAGCTTCTAAATCAGCATGGCTTTTTCTAATTCCTTGCTGAAATTTTCTTAGCTTACAACAGAATCTGAATGTGAAATTTTACACACCATGGTAGTTAATATTGTTACAGTCTTTAAAGGGCTTGAATAAGTCATGTGTGCATTACACATGGAAATATAACATGGATTTCTGAGATCCCAGGCAGGGTAGAACACGAGTCATAAATACAATCACATCCCCCTCTGCTGGCAAAGCAGCAGAGCTCAGAGCTGTGTGGTCCTGCCTGAATCTGGCTGCAGTTACAACAGTTCCCAACACTTGAGAAAAGTCTCCTGCATTAATTTTGGATGCTAAGTTTATCTCATTCGGCCACAATACATCATGTATCTCATTCCCATGTCATGGATGTCATTCCTGTGAGGTACAGTTCTGATGCTGACAGAGAATGTCAAAGCCTGGCTGGAGACAATTGCTTAATCTTTATATATAAATTAATTATCATAAACAGATGCTGATTTAAGCTGAACTCTATGCAAAGTCAACATCAGAAAAGTCCCTCACTTCTAGTCAGACACCAGAATTTGTCAAACATTTCAACAACAACCATCCTTAATTAATTAAACCAGAAAATCAGGAAGAAGCAAAGAGACGTGAGGATTAAAACATGAGTTATTTTTGGAAGATCAGGAGTTTAATTTTAACAGCAATTTTTAAAGGCAATTTCCATAATGCATCGCTGCAGACCCTGATCAATTGTTTTAACCATACTGGTCCTAAACACGTTTTTCTCTTCAATGAATTTCTCAAAGAGATAGATCCCACCACCAACTCCAAAATAATGCACTTTGCTTGCCAAATACACACGGCCCTTTCTGTCCAAGAGCTGAGCCAGTGTATCATGCAGAGCACTGTAGTAGTCAGGATTATAGATGGTCTCAGAGGTGAGAATTATATCGTACTTTGAGCAGGGTTTGTTGCTGTTTAACAGGAGCTGGCTGACTTGAGACCACTCTCCAGAAAAAAATCTGCATCTGTTGAACACATCAGGTGAGCCCTCTGCCTTCCTGGGCTTCTTTGAAGGAGGCTTCCTGGCTTTTCCATCCTTCCCACTGCCCATCATCCTCCTGCCTTCACTGATACAGTTGGCCACCACATTGGGCAAGGTTATTTCATCAATCACGGTGCTGTTGTAGTCCTGAAAATGGACTTGGGCAGCCTCACCCTGTAAAGCAGCAATTCCCAACAATCCAGCCCCACAGCCAAGATCCAATACAGTCTTGTTGGTAAATTTTATTTCAGCCTCAGAAAAGTAATCCACGAGATCAAAGGTGCATTCCCAGATTTTCAGTCCTCCTTCGTAGACTCCTGGGATGAGATCAGAGTGAGAAGAAACACTTTTGGAAACGATGCCTTCGCTGTCAGCGTCACCTGAACACGTCATTTCCACTTCAGACAGCTTTACATAAGAAAAGTCCAATACTGTTTCCATGACTTTATTTTCCAATACTTTGTTGAGATCTTCAGGAATGCTGTGCTCCTTGGCAGCTTTCACACAGAGTTTTTTCTTTGAAGCTGCCTCATCCCCGTGCTTAGCAGCAGCCAGCTTCGGGCTGGAGACTGCTGCAGGATCGGCAGTTTCCCTGCTCTTTCCTCTGGATTCCTGCTTGTGCTTTCCAGAGCACAGCAGTAAGAACTGAGCATCTGCCTCACTGTTCTCATTTTCGTCAACAGCAAAATTAAATTGAAAATCCATTTTCAGGAATTACAGTTTTAAAAAAGGCTTAATTTATTGCAGCCAGCTTTTATGTAGGTATTGTTGCAGAGCAGAGTATTTTGCTGGTGCAGTATCAGATGTCTTGCCAAGAGCGAGGTGAATTGCTGCTGAAAAAAAGAGTAAATAATTTTATATATCATTAATATCAGCACAAACCGTCTAATTGTAGCATCCTGATTTTCATTACCAGGCTCCCCCGGGAAGTCGTGGAGTCTCCCTCTCTGGGAACGTTCCAAATCCACCTGGACGCGTCGCTGTCACCAGCTCTGGGTGACGCTGCCTTGGAAGAGGGGTTGGACCAGATGATCTCCAGAGCTCCCTTCCAACCCTAACTATTCTGTAATTTCAAAAACCCGCTCTCTAGCCGCTTAAGTTTATTAAAACACAGCGTCACCCCTGCCCATCTCACATACCGCAGGTACAGGCAAGGGAATCAGGACAGCTGCCAACTCCGCTAAAACTCCCATTTCAGCCTCTGCGTTTCAAGGGGCGCAAACCCAGCGCTCCGCTGCGGCGCAGGCCGGGTGAGGAGCTCCGGGAGCGTTTTCCATCCCGTTTTCCCTGTCCCGTAGCCGCGGCTGCCGCTCCGGGCCACGCTCCGCTTCTCTCCCACGTGGAGCCGCTTCCGCTTCCTCGGGCGCGGGGCCTTCTGGGAGCGCGGGGCGCCTTTCCCGCCACTGCCCCGCGCTGAGGGGAGGGAGCGCGGCCGCCGCCATGTCCCAGGCGGACCCCGAGCTGCTCCTGCGGGAGCTGGGCGGCTGGGACTGCGAGCTGTGCCGCCGGGAGCTGCCCGCCGTGCTGCCCCGGCTGCTTATATCCTTCCCAGCAGGGCTTTTGGGTGGCTGCGGGAAAGGCACAGGAGTGGTGGTGGTGATGGGGGGTGTGTGTGTGCATCCTTCAGAGTTCCGCGGTTCAAGCAGCTGCGTGTGAGGGAGGGCGGTGGGACCTTTGTGAGGGGCTGGGAGTTTTGCTGGAGACGGGTACTGCCTTTCTCTGGAATAAAAGATTCATAGAATCTAGAAAATCTCATGTGGTTCATTTAGCACTGTAGGTAACTCCCCGACACACCTCTTCCCCCCTCTTCCACCAGAACAAAACAAAAGAAACCAAACCCTCTAAAAAAACCCCAAACCACAGACCACCCAAAAAAAAACCCAGCCCCCAAAAAACAGCAAAAAAACCCTCAAGACTTGCTCTCTAATACATTTTGGAAATACTTTGTTGATCCCGCGGGTGCTCTTGCATTGGTTATGGAGCATCCCCATCAATTTCATGCCTACATAGGACAGTGTTAGAAGTCACTGTGGCTTCTGCAGGTGCTTTAAAGATAGCCTTTATAGCAGAACAAGTTTGATTTTCTTTAACGATTTTACTCAATGTATCAAGAGTCTGAAGACTGGACTGAGCATATTCGTAAGTAATGGCTTGGAAGTGCCTCTTCCTGTATTGCAATTGCATTAAAATCACTGCAGTGCTTAAAATACTTCTGCTACAAGTTTTCAGAGTCTTCAGCAATCCTGCTGGACCTTGCACACTCCACTAACTGTTGAATAAATTTTATAAATGTCCCTAGAGAAACTCTGCATCTAAGACTGTTTTTTTTCCTTTCTGCTACTTCTGGTCTTTAAATACACAAAAAAAGGGTGGTTTCTATCTGGTGTTTTATTTTCTTTTGGGCTGTTATCTTCCAGGTGACAAAGGTGATAGTTAAAAGAAAACGAGGCTCATATGTAACTGTTTATGAGTGTTGCTAAAACTCACTGTTACATTGCATATTATGTTGCATGATAAAACTATTTGCAACTATTAGCAGTTTGGAATGTGGCAAATACTGCATCTATATGCTGGCAGTTGTGCTCAGCCTTCAACTAAGTCAGGTGTGCTGCTATTTTTGGTGGGTTTGTGCATTTTGGGGCTGTTACCTGATTTTTCAGATAATGTATTTGTGTTTTCATGCATTTCAGATATGGTAAATGCTCTGTTGTCTCTCTCAAAATCAAGTACCTGATCTGTTTTTGCTTTCTGCAGTTCTTTGTTTCCTCTGGTAGATTGCTGTATATTTCTGAGAATTGCTCATTGTAAATGTTTTTTTTGCAGGTATTTTGAGGATCTTGATTGAAATGTTTTTGCCACATATCAGCCTTGAAGATGTGGAACAAATTTTTTTCTCAAAAGTATTACCTAAGGTAGGAATGTTTTAGTTAACTGTGGAATTGTCAGTCAGTCCAGTGTCAGAACCTGCTTAGATTGCAGTGATTCTTTTGGGGTTGCAAAATACCTGTAGGATACAAAAATTGAAACTGTAATTTTACCCCTTAAGAGTTTGCAGTGTTGTGTTGAATTGTTTCTGTGATTTTTCTCATTCTCTACAGTAGGGAGAGAATCAAATATACAATGCTCTGCTTTCTATATTCAGCAATAGATTTGGGTTTTATTTCTTTCTGAGATTGGGCTTTTTATAAAATGACCAAAGTGGAGAATTTTTAAGTGAGGGACAAGTAAACTGAAGAGCACAACTCTCCCATATCATGAATAAATGTTGTGAAATTTTTGAATTAATACAGTGAATAAAGTTTTAGACCGTACTGACCTCACACATGGTTTTTTTTATTAAATGATGGAGAATTTTGTGCCATGGTTGTATTAAAATCAGTGCTTGCATTTTAAGTGAATCTGTGCCAAATTACTGATTTAAGTTTCTGGCCTCAGCTTGTCCATTTTAAGAAGCCAGTAAAAATGGCCACTTGATTTCCCTTGCTCTTATTTTATCTCAAGCAACAAATTTTTTTGGGATTACAAGAAAATTGTCTCATAAGAGGCATATCCTGAAAAAGGATCACTGTACCACTGTTTATCCTGCATGTGCCCAGAAGCACCTCAGCCTTTGCAGTCTCAACAGTAACACTCATCAGACATCCAAAAACCTCATCTGAAATAGAAATAGTTGTTATTTGTACCTCACAGGCTTATTTTTAATTAATGTATTCAAGATGTTAATAATCATTCTCAACAAATATTTTTTCTGAGACGAAATGAAAATCTTTTTTAAATTACGTGGTTTTAACTAAGTAAAAAATCTTTGGTAGAATGAGGTTTCAAGCAAATTTCAAGCAAATTAACTGTGAAGCTTGTTTTAGCAACAGATCTTAGAAAAAAATAACAGCCACAATATCTTCTGTCTATTATATATATATTTAAGTGGTTTTTGCTTCTTGTTATATCATGCTTTATGACTGAAATGCTGGAAAGTGTTTTCTGCTGTGAGTTCTCTCTGTGCCTCCATGCCAAGGAATCAAGCAGGTGTATAGAATGGTGTTTTTATTTGCAGGTGTACCTTTGTAAGTAAAATGTTTCAGTTTTGCTGTGTTCTGCCAGACTCTACAGTTCTTTGATAACCTGATGTGTGAATTATCCAGCAAGGCCAAAGGACTGACCAGCCAGAGTACAGAATTGTGCAGCACTGTAAGGAATCTGCTACAGGCAAGTCCCATCACATAAGCTGTCAAAATAATGTTTACATCACTCTTTGCTTTTACCTAAATTTTTAAAATGTTTTTGCCAGCTACTGATGGTTTAAATGTAATTTAATCTACCTTCATAGCTGAAGTTCAGTTAACATGATTTGATTAGATTTAGTATGTGATGCTAATAATTTTAAAAATCATCTCAAATTCTGCTCCAAGTCCCTCCTCCAGATGAAATGTGACTCCCCATATTTAAAGAGTGTACCTGGCACCTGTTTATACAGTCACTTCTGAATTTTAACAGAAATAATTTTTAAATTGGGAACAACAGTCAAAGAAATAAGGAATTTTCACAGAGGATATGGTGTCAGAGGAAAGCTCTGGAGCTTAATTAATCTTTAAAAAACTACTTATTTATGCAAATAGCTGTGAACTTTAAATGCCATAAAAATCCAGGTGTATTTCAGCTAGGAAAAGATGCTTTTGGAGGTATTTCAGGAGTGATTGATGTTGTTGTCTCTTGCTGTCAGACCGTGGTGCAGCTGCTGGAGACGCTGACGGGCTGCGTGCGCTACCTGTGCTCAGTGCAGGAGCTGTCCCTGCAGAGCATCCACTCCCTCCCTTTCTCCGTCCTCTGTGTGGTAAAGAGCACCTTCACACACTGCAAGGTAGGGCTCTGCTGCCAGCTCAAAAATCCTTGTGCTCCTTGGCTTTTGGGAAACGCTTTAGAAGAAGATCTTACTTTGAAATGATACTGCTGTTGACATTTTATTCTTTTAACTTTAGTTGCTAAGTCGTTTTCATAATGCACTCAATGCACAAATACAAAGATGATTTTTCAGCTGTCTGCCTTGCTGGTGAGAGGCTCAGACTGGGCTATTTCCATCCTTTGCATCAGTGTTAACTGAACATTCTGCTCGGGAGCAAAGTGCTCTGAGGGATCTGTGCAGTCCTGATGGCTACAGTGTTTACAGAGCTACAAATGGCAAATTCCAAAGTGGATTGAAAGGAGGTTTTATGTTGGTTACAGTGAGCAGTGTGTATCAGTTTCAGATATGGATTGATCTGGGTTTTCAGGTGCAACAGTAGTTTCCTCTAAGCATTGAAAATAAAACAAGATTATCATAAGGATGTACTAACTTTTGGTTGCCTTTCATTTTTACTTTCAATATTTCTTTCTTATGGGAACATTTACATCAGTTTTCCATGTCAGGACTCAAACTCAGGTGCCATGTCTTTATCTAGTAATTCTGATTGGAAAGTTTTTGGAATGCTACTTCCTTTGCTGCTGACATTGTCCTGTTTGGTTCAGAAATACCATCTTAAGGGCTGATCCAGAGCCCCCTAAACTCACAAGAGCCAGCCAGATCTCCTTAGTTTCCCATGAGCTTCAGGTGCACATAGTTGATATTTAGTGCTCAGGGGCTGTGTATTGAGTTAAAGTAGCTACATCTATGCCTTGTTCTTTTTTCCAGAGAAATGTATGGTGTTTTTTGCATGTGAAAAATCAGGCTGTGAGTCCTGAGCTCTTTCACAAACCTCTTCCTCCCCGTTTCAGGACAGTGAATCACTGTACTATGGGCACCTACACTTAATTTCTGACCTCCTACAATCCGTGTTCAAGGAAGCTTACTCGCTACAGAAACAGCTGATGGAACTGGTTGATCTGATTTCCATAGACTCTGCTTCCACTGAAGATGAGATCACCTATATGGTGTCAGGTATACATGGATTTGATACTTTCTTACTCTTGTTCAGTCTTTTTTTTTCCATGGAGAGTATGTTTGAAGTTTTAAAACAGGTTTCTGAGTGTGCTCAGTTCCTGCTGTCCTGACCAGCTTTTCAGAAAGCAGCATTTTGAACTCAAAATATTTCCATTTTTCTTCCTCTGTGGGAATGTTGTGTAGGTTTGTAGGAAAGGGGCAGCACCTAAACACTGAGCCATTTTCCCAATTCATGTCAATGTGCTGGTATTCTCTCAGAATTGTCTTGGGATTGCTGTGAGCTCATAAATCTGATTTAACTCTGTTGCTGCTCCTGTTATTTCCTTAGTAATCCACACTGTGCTGGAGATCTGCTCTGTCATTTCCAATATGGACCACGCTCTTCATGCCAATACATGGAAGTTCATAATCAAGTATGTAGCTCAACTCTTTGGGTTTTATTGTGGTGTAATTTTAAATAATGAATGTCTCCATTGCTTTGTGCTCAGGGTTTCTAAGGAAATTAAAATGACAGAATTCAATGTAGCTATTTAGTAAGGAAATTTAGAAGTTTAGCTAGGAGGTAATATTAAAGCACTGCCAGTGAAAGTAGGTAGGAATTGATATGAAAAGTAATAGAAACATAATTTTCTGTATTGCAGTGCAGAAGAAAATTTGCAACACTGTTGTCTGATTGATGGGCATTAAGAGGTCTGACCTGCAATTCTGTAGGTGTTTTTGGCTTGGGTTGGCTGTCTTGTGCTTCCTTCCTGCCTCTCCCCTGGTTTTCAGTCATGGCCATGGAGATGGTTGTTCTGAGTTCCTGCTTTCAGTGCTCATGGATATTGCACCAATCACTGCTGTATAAAAGGCTAAACAGAAAAATTAGTTATTTGGATTTGTAAGATCTCATTGCATGATTGTTTCTGACAAATTCCTGATTATATTCCTGCCTTTCAGACAAAGCCTGAAGCATCACTCTCTGCTGCAGTGCCACCTGAAGCACAGTGACATCCTTGGTGGCCTGTGCAAGGACACTCTTCTTTCTTTTGACTCCTGTTTGCAGCTGGCTGAGCAAATGAAGGTGTCAGAGATACAGGTGTGTTAAAAAGCTCCCAAAGCTGCCTGTGAACTTGAACAGCAGAAATTCTTTGTGCTGTATTATTGCTTGGAGGAATTCAGTTTGGGTTTTCTTTATTTCTTTTGTAGTAGAAAGAAGACCTTTGAAACAACATGAAAATGAGGCCCCCATCTTTCTGTAGATTGAGGATGTTTTAGTGAGACACTAAGTTATCAGAATACTATATGAAATCATACTTCATGATAATTTCAGCATACTATATGAAATAAATCAGCATACTATGAGATTTTTTTTTTATTTCCTAAACTGACAGTGTCCCAAGGTCAATCAAATCTTTAATATTGCTCTGAAAATGTTGAAGCATACATACTGAATATTTTTAAAGTTTTCCCCCCTTAGCTTCAGAGTCTGTAGAGAATCAAATATGAAATAGCTTTTGAGCACTGTTAGCAATCTAACTTCCTATTTTATTGTATTATTCTGTATTAACTTTTAGAACTGCTTCTTTGGGACAGGAAGGCACTGACTTGAGGCTGTTCCAGAAGACAGTGAAACTGTGCAGGTTCTTTGCTAACTCCCTTGTACACTACACCAAGGTAGGTTTTAAAACTTCAATTCTATGTTAGTATTAAATTTAACCCTCTGGTCTGCAAATAGAATAATTTTGTACTGCTGTCCCATATGAGCAGTATAATTAACACCCATACATAACCTGCTTTTGTTCTTCCACCAGTAAATACTCACAAACCTGTGCAGGGTTACTGCTGGGATTTCCCAGAAAAATAACCTACAACAGTAGGTTGTTTCATGCAGTGGCACTGAGCAGTTGGTTGAGAGTAATTAATGTAATTAATCATGGATTTTATTTTAAAAGTATCACTCAAAATTTATGACTTTTGCAGGAATTTCTTGCCTGCTTCTCTGATTCCTGTTCTCAGTTACATCAGCTCTTTCTTCAGATATACAGGTATGTGAATAGACATATTACAAATTATTTATTAATATGCATTACAAATTACATTACATAAATTATATTAATTCATATACATTACAAATAATTGATTATTGATAGTATCTTAATTCCATTTCCATATTGCATTCTTAAATTGCAAATATTTTGAGATGTAAAAATGCAATTCTCATTCCAGAGTTGTTGCCATCATTTTTCATGTACAGAAAGCTAAAATATTTGTCAATAAATTGAGTTAGTGTTTTATAGTTACTTTAGCCCCATTCTTGAACAATACTGTGCATGTCCCATAATGACAAATAATTAACTTTGTTGCAACTATTTATGGCAGGATTTTTTTAACAAATTATGTGTGGGATATGCAGAAAAAAAAAATTCTTCAACTAAATGCAGGTGTCAGCAGTGCCTTTTGACAGATTGTTTCTACTTTAAGATAAAGTTTGAAAAAATTTTTCTTGGAGAAAGAGGGGATTAGAAACAGAGTGTCCTGAAATTTTTCATAACGTTACTGTTGTGTTAAAAATCTTGTGGAATCTCACAGAAGGGCTCTGTTCCTCCTGGAAGCAGATGCTCTTTTAATGCTACACTTATAAATGTCTGCAAGTGGTTTATCACTTTCCTTTCAAAAAGTTTAGCAGTTTCTGCAGTGGTAGGGAAGCATAAGAGAACCCAGACTTTATACTAATAATTCTTTATATTGTGAAATCAGAGGGCTGATATCTGCTCTTTGTTGGAATTCAAACCAGGTTCTGTGGTGAGATGTGCACCTGAGTTCACTGCATGTTCCACTGCAAGATTGGGTGGATATTTTTTTATGAGTTTCTTCTTCTAATTTTACTCACCTTGTAGGTTTTTCTCAAGTGGAAGGTTGTAAAATTTTATTCACTCCAGGAAACTGAGCAGGATTTTTGAGTAGGAAAGTAGTGTTTTTACAGTTCACTTTATAAGCTCCAAAAGTTTTTCATTTCATGATCTTTTGCTTTATTCTCATATTGATTCTTTTTTCTTTTATTGCCCAAGGTGTTGTTTTTCCTCTTCAGAGAAACTATGATACCCTTTTAGGGTCATGTGTTAAGTTAGTGCTGTGATATTTATGGCTGTCAAATTGTGTATAAAGGCATTTTCTTGGCTTTTTCCTTTCACTTGACTCTTTGTGATTTGATATGTTTCTTCTGAGAGATGTTATGTATTTTACACGCATTTTCTGTGAGCTTGTAAGGTTTTCTTTAAATGTTTAGTAAAATATTGGATTGTGATGCCTGTTTTAAAGGCTGAATGCAGAGCTGTAACTCTTGGAATATAACAGATACACTAAAACAGGGAGACTTTTCTATCTTTTATTTCACAGGAACAAGGAAATAATGAATTTGCCTTTTTGTACTTCTTTTGGAGAAAAGTAGTGTAGCTGAAAATGCTGCTGAGAATATTTAACTTCTTTTTTTTTTTTTTTTTTTTTTCCCATTCCCCCTCAGCAAATTTCCTCCCAGTCTTTATGCTCCAGAGATGTTTGAAGTTCATCAAGATGAAATATCCCAGGTTTTTCTTGTGGCTCTGGACCCTCTCATGACCCAGCTCCTTCCCTTTAGTCCTTTCATGGAACAAGTGTTAAGTGAAAATTTAGGTGGGTTTAAAGTACAACTCCCAGTGCTGTCTGAGGGATCAGCATTGACATTTTGACTTTCTGGACCATAATATTCTGTGCTTATTTGCTTGTCTCTGATTCTTCTGTAAGTATTGTGATAGAGCTGATCGCCTGCTAACTTGGATGGATTTTATAACAGATAGTTTATGTTGTTGCTGAATTAATCTTTTCCAAAGTACTCATGGCAACTGCACTCTTAATCTGGTTAACATAAATCCTGTCAATTCTGCTCTTTTGCATAATTTCAATCCCCATTTGCCACAAACTTTCAAAGTTAGATGTTTTTTTTCTGCTGTTCTGTTGGTAGGGAAAGACAGCTTTTTTTTTTTCCCCTAACATAAATATTTTCTGTGAAAAATAGAATGTCTTTAAACTGGGAAAATGTCAGCTTTTTGTTTCAACAAGCCCTTCTCCTTGATTTCTGCCCTGACCAACATCTCACAATTCTGAGACAGCTCATCAATTTGCTTCTACACTTGCTTAAGAGCCAGTTTACACACACAGTAAATATATCCAGGCAACTTGCTTCACATTTGAAACCCAAACTTCTGCAGGTCTCCCTCCTGAGCAGCAGCTGCCCCAGTGTCTCCTCCTGCTTACCATAATGGACAAGCTGTCCTCTCAGCCTGAAGAAGTGCAAACTCTTTGGAACACAGGAAAAAGGTAGTAAAAAGGTTTTTGGTGTAGTTCTTCACCACAGCAGTTGTTCCATACAGGCAAACAAAGGGGCTCAGCTGCTGGAGTTGCCTTTGCAACTGAACTTTTTTAAATTGTCACTGTGGATTTTCATCTTTTTGCCAAGACTAACAGGATCTGATGTTCATTGCCTCAGGAGTGAAGGATATAAGACAGAGATGTCTTTGTTTTTTCAAGGAAGCTGTGGTATTTAGAGTAGTTGTAGGGTAGGAATAAGGCTATGGATGTAATCTGTTGATTTACTAAGTGAAAATCTCACACTTTTATGCCTGAGCCCTCTACTTTCACCTGAATTGGTGAAAAGGGAAGGCAGTCAGGAGCATAAATCTGGTGTAAAAGCATTAAAGTTATTGCCATCTTTTCTGGCTGAAGAGAAAGATTTTGTAATACCAATGTTGCTTGCAGAATTTGGGACTTACATGTCTGTAACCAAACTTTCTTTTTTTCTCCTTTTTTTTTTTTTTCCTTTCCCCCTTGCAGCCTGTCCTTGTTTTCAGCTCTCTTCCTCAGTTTCCAGCAATGTTGTGGGGAGCTTTCTCTCCCTGTCTGTTTGCCACAGGTGGTCAGTAGTGGACAGCCAGCAGTTCCCATCACCCTCTATCACTATGTCTGTGTCCACCTGTGCTCCTTCATTGCTTCCACACTCCCATCACACTTCCCTCAGCTGGTAAGACTGGGTTTGGCTTGTCAATTCTTCAGCTGTTGTGATGCATAGGTGTGCTACCTGAAAATAATGGGTTCTTTTGGATGATGTGGCTCTCAAAAGATGCTCAGAGAGAGCCATCTCAAAAATGGTTTTGTAGAAATCAGCTGTGACACAGTTGCATGACTGGAGTTCAGTAACACAACAAATTTCACTTGTGGGAAAAGGGGAAAATAAAGTTCTCTCAGTGGCCTAGACAATTTTTATTCTCTTTCAGAGGAGGGAAGATCAAGTTGTTATAAAAATTCAGTGCTTTCTTTTCTGTGGTATTCAGGTTGTGCTGATTTTCCCATTTCTCCTCAGGAGCGTGCCCTGCTGGATGCTGTGCTGGGTTCCAGCATGATCACATCTCTGCTAGCAATGGACTCGTGGTGCTTCCTTGCCCGGTAAGATGCTCCTAGCACAAGTCAAACAGGTTTTCCACAGATCCACTTCATTCTGTTGTACATAATTTGCAGTTTGCTTGAGAGAGATTTTTGTCAGACAAGATTGTCCCAGAATTGGATTATTTTTAGATACAGAAGATATTTTGAAAATCAGGAGTAGAAATGGCTTAGCCATTTTTACATTCTGGCAAGCAAGAGGAACATAGCTTCTCTATTTAGTAATTGATTTTTGAAATGATTGTCTCAAGTAAATTGTGTCTCTGCAAGTCAAGTTTAAATATGTTAGAGGAAATGTTAATTTTGCAGACCTGATTTATGATATTTACTCTGTAGAGGAATAAGAAGTACAGATTCACAAGCTGCTGTCTCTCATGTTTCAGGTATGGAACAGCTGAGCTGTGTGCTCACCACGTTAATGTGATTGCCCACCTGGTAAGAACCATAGTGATGTTTGCACTTTGGCACCACTTTTAATCTGAGTGTACCAGCAAAGATTCAAATGGAGATTGTTTCAGTTCTTCAAATTGGTTTAGTAATTACTAAAAGCAGTACCATGAAAATATAAACCAATAATATGCCCTGCTTATTTTATTTACACTGTTACTGCTGTGATCCCACATAGGAACTCTCAGAACATCCTGCAAAGGGTTTGTTTGCTCAGTGGTGATTTCTCCCTCAGTGTAATGAGGTGCATTGCTTTTTTATCCTGATGCAGGTAAAGGCTTGGCCCAGTGACTGCTGCCAGGTCTCTGCCCTGGGTGTGCTGCTGAGGCGAATGCTGTTCCTGATGGCTCCAGAGCATCAGGCAAGTACAGCCCCAGCATCTGCTGCTGTCAGTAGGAGAGATTTGAATCAGTGGCCTGTGTTCAAATATTCCCTTTTAGTTCTGGAGAAGGGACAAGATGTTGAGTGCTCACTTGCTGCTCTTGTTCCTGTACTTGTTATTACTTAGTCTAAGTCATTGAGTCACTAAGTTATTACTTATTGTGGATCCTACTTTGTGCAGATGAGCTCTTTAAAACAAGACAAGCACGCTGACCTTTCTAAGAGCTTACTGGGTAGCACTGAAGTCTGTATTTGACAAAGTCTGAAAACAGCACATCTCCCCAGATTTGCTGAAACTGTCCTGTCATTGCATCTGTGACTGATGTGAGTGTTCTGGTGACATCAGGTGTCAAGAGGAGTGTCCTGTCCTGTGCTGTGTACCCTGGAGGGGTTAAAGCCCTCTCTTCTCCTCACTAGGGCCATTGCTTCCAGCAGCTGAAAGAAGCAGTTGCTTAATCATTCTGATGTCCTGTATGTGACAAGGGAGGTGGCAGTTCCTAAACTTTTGTCATATAAAAAGATGGATTTCATTGAAATACTTCACACAAATTTTTTCACATAATAAATTTGAAGCAAACCAGCAGCACATTTTGGCTTCTCATCTTTCAGGCTATCAAATTGTTTTCTGGTCTCTTTAGTTTCTGTTACCTTTTGTTTCCAGGTAGAATTTGCTCATAAGTTTCCTCCTGAAGAGGTGGAGAACTTGGCTGTGTGGCAGCACTTGTCCCTGAGAGCCCTGAATCCTGACCTTAGGGCACAAGTGGCATCTCAGCTGTGCTCAGCAGGGCTGGCACAGTGCCAGCAGTGGCTGAACAGCAGCCGTGCCTTGGGAGGGCTCCCACCCGTGGTAAGGAGGGATTTCTGCTTCTCTTTGGAAAAATGAACTCTAGGTTTTCAAACTACAAGGATTCTGTTGCTGGAACTTCAGTTATATTACTCAGTCTGTTGCACAGCTTTTTTCCATGGCTAGCTGGAATGACTATATGCATAAGCAAGAACTCTCATTTTAATGTTTTCTTGTAGCATGCAGCACCTCAGGACCTCTGCTGTGCTAGTGGAGGTTCTGTGATTCACTAGTTACTCTAGTAGTTGTTTTCTCTCTGGCTGAACAGGTGTGTTTTTCTTCATAAAAATTCAGAGAATTTCTGATTCATGCTGTACTTTGGCATATAATTCCTCTTCAATTTTAAAGTCATGGCTGGTTTTATGCAGCATTAAATCTGAAAGATGTTCACTGGTCTCTTTGATGAGGGAATGTGAGAAACCAAAGATTTCCACATGAAGTGTCTGCTGCACTTCTCCTGCCAGTGCAGCAAATGACCTGCAGCGTGTGTGAAACTCACAGGAGTAATGGATGTTTTCCCTGCTCTGTTGTTGGCTGCTCTCCTGCTGGATTAGCTGTTCTGTACAGCTGATGCAGCACACTGGGCTTCTTGCCACCTTGTATCATTTGAGATGTTTCATATGAGCCTGGGGTGCTGGGTTGGTTTACATGTAGTGTGTTTTGGTGGGTCTAACACATTTTTTTCCTCCTAGAACACCGCCCTTTCTGTCCTGCTGGCTGCCTGCAGTTCTGCTGATGCCACTCTGGAGGCAGAACTTAAGACATCTGTCTTGGCTGTGCTCAGTCAGTTCTGGTCTTTTCTCCAGGCTAAGCAGGTAAGAGAATTTGCTGCTCCAGTGGTGAAAGCACATCTTGGAGAGGCTGGTGTGGTTTCCTTAGCTTGTTGTTACTCATTTGTTTTACTTGGATTGGACTGTTTCAATAAAGCACAGTGTACCAATGCTTGCCCATCTGCTCTCAGCTGGTTTATCTGTAGGGCAGGCATGAGCTCTGGGAAGCTTGAGTTTGCTGAATGTTCCATATATGGTTCCTTGTTACTCCATCTGTTACTCAGTGTCACATTCAGACTTGCTCAAGGAGAAGCCTGAAATACACAATTTTGCTTCATCCCAGTCACAAATTTGGTGTATTTTAATTATTCATTAAATAACAAAGCTCAGATTTGTGATTTGATGAGAGCACAGCCCAGCACATGGAGACACACAGGGAAAATCACCCTCCACCCAAGGGGGTCAGGCAGTGTCCTTGTGACCATGTACCTGTTCATGGCTACAGCTGCATAAAGGAAAGAAAAAAAGGATTGTCTGGGTTTTCATGTTCCAGATTAAAAAAGAAGGTTTGAGAGTGGGAGTGAAGATGCCCCCCTCAGAGGTCTTTTCCAACTTCAGCCATTCTGTGAGGACATTTGGCAACTGAAAGTGAAAACAAATAGTTCAAATAACCTTTAGGTGCCTGTTTTAATGGGTGATGGAAGGAGAGGAAGGTTAAGAAATGCTCTTCCAAAAATATCAAAGAAAATAATCTCATAAAATATGATTACCTAGAAATACTGATATTATTATTTTAATATTTTCTTTGCTGCTTACAGTGCAGTGATTTACAGGTGTGAAGTCAGGGTAACAATTTTGGAAGCTACTGCAACTTGACATTCTCTCCTAAGCAGCTATTCCATGAGCTAAAATCCAATGTTGCTGATACCTTGTGCTCTCTTCAAGGTCTCAGATGAGCCACGTCTCCAGAAGACACTGTGTTTATTACTTCACCTTTTGGAATTTTTCATCCAAGCATTAGATGCTCAACTGATGACCCAGGTAAAAACAAAATAAAAAAAATCCTAAAACTCCCAACACTACTTTATGAATAATTCACTACATGAAAACTAAATTCTGTGTGATTTGTTGAAATCTCAAATGAGTTATTTCATGGTCTGGCCCTCTTTTAGCAAGGAAATAATCTTCCTTGATTACTTTCCAGGCCTTTAAACCATGCACTTGGCATTTTGGTTAACACTGCTTTTGAGAATCCTTTCCTTTGTAAGATAATTGAGGTATATGGAAGTGCTATAGAGAGCATTTCTCATTTCTTTCTAAAATGCACCCTGCAGCTTTATCCTGGCCAGTTTTATTGGAGGTGCAGCATACCTTCTTCAGATTTCTAAACTGCATGTGTTTGGATTTAAAGATGAGCCTGCACAGTTTTCATCTGCAGTCTGTCTGATGGGTTTCATCTCCTGCAGGTATTTGCACTGCAGTCATCCCTGCTCCAGCTGCATCCCCCAGATCATGTCCGTCTGGCAATGGTGGATTTTCTGTCTTCCATGGGAAAGGTGTTTATTCCACAAGAAGCACAGGTAAATGAAATTGTGGCCTTGTCTTTTAATAAAAATACTTTTATTTAAGTACACAGTTAAAGGATCGAGTTCATTAAATACATACAGGAATTCCAGTTGTCTTGGATTAATGGTCTGCAGCAGGTTTATTTTTTATCAAGATGTGCTGAGTGCATGCAAGATGCTTGGAGGTTCAAATGCCAGTCCTTTCTCACTGGTGAGAAGCAACAAGCATTGAGAATAGAATGTCACCTCCCTCACAGTGGTTCTTTAGCCAGACAGAGCAGTAGCACTCTCATATTTCCCAAACCTGTCCCTCAGTCTTAGAGTGATTCTTTAATAATAGATCATGATGGTGAGAAACACACAGGTGACTCTTGGGAACTGATTGTTCTGTTGCAGAGGCAGGTTGTGCCCCAGCTGTCCTGTCTGTTTGCCTCTCTGCTGGCTGACCAGAGCTGGCTGATTCACCAGCACACACTGGAGGCATTCACACGTTTTGCAGAGGTGAGTAGAGCACAACTCTGGGTGGAGCCATTTGCTTCTGCTGGCTTCTGTTGTACATAAATTCTGCTGTCTCTGATGTTTGCTGCTCCTCACTGCACAATCTGGATCAGAGTTACAGATGCTGTTGCACATTAAAAGTACTGAGGGCTGGTGCAGTTGGAAGAGGTTTCAGGAGCTGGAAGTGAAGAAGGATTTAGGCACTGGTTGCTTAGATTGGTTGCAGGAGGGCAGGGACTATCATAGAAACATCAACGTTGTTCCCTTGTTAGCATGAATGTACTGAACAACCAATAACTTTTTTGACAGGAAACAAGACATGAAGATGTTGTTCCTTGGTGCCTTAATTCTGAAGAAGCTAAGAACAAAGTTGTTAATTTTCTGGCTAGGGTATGTATATTGTTTAACCATTTTACTGCTGTCTTAGTTGATGCTGTACATCTGCTATCAGCAATAAGCAGCATGGTGCTACACTTGCATTATCTGCATGTCCATTAAATGACTTTAAAATAAACTGGTTGAACTTTTCTGCTTGCTTTAATCAGCAGAGTTAGAAACTGCCATTCCTATGCACACTGCTCCTCCAGTACTTTCAACTTTAAGGAGCATAAATGCTTTTAAAAAAAATACCTACTAAATTGCAGTGTTATTTTTGAAATAAGTTACCTATTAAAAATTTGATAATTTGGTTTGATTTCCTTCTCCATTTCTCTTGGATCTGTTTCTGAAGTGTAAATGAACATGTATGAAGCATCTCAGTTGCTTTTGCAGGTTAGGAGAAATCCTCTTGGGAGCAGGTGGCTGTTGCTGCACAACAGTGACACTGGGGAAGAGGGGGCAGCTATAACCTGAGGCAGAACTCTCTGGTTGAACAGCTTTTGCCAAGTAGATAATTTACAAAAGAACTGATAGCTAAACCAAACTTGTAGATAACCTCAATCTTTGGTCAGAAGTGTGTGTGAGAAATAATATTCTTTGAACTGCAAATTAAAATCCCTCTCTCTCCCCATTTTGTTCTGGCCTATAAATTGAGCCTGTGAAGGTTGGTGATGCTGCCTGGGTTTAGTTACCTCTCCTGGGGCTTTCTCCCTAGGTAAGGCAGGTGGAAGAGACAAGAGAAGCACGAACAGAACGCCTGAAGCAAGAAAGGATTACCTGGAGTGCACAGGTTTTGAAAGTGGATGGAGAATTGGAGTCAACAGGAGAGGTATGTGTGCTTCTTTAAACTGTTAATTTCTGTCAGTTCTGGGGAATTCTAAGAAGAAAGATCACTTGCACTTCTGGCCCTTAGTATGATATCCTAATGGTCTGCAGTGCCTGCCAGGCAGCAAGAACCCTCACAGCACGAGGGACTTGCAGCTCTGTTCCACCCACGGGGTTTCTTGCATTTGGATGAAGCCTGATCCCTCAAGTACAGCATTAAATTGATGTTTCATGTTTTAAATCTGCAGCCTGTGGCCAAAAGAGCCTGTCACCCCCCCTCTGAGGAGCAGTACAAGGCAGCAGTAGGCACGATGGAGGGGGCAGTGGAGGCTGTGAAGCTGCTGCTCCAGAAAGGGTCCCCACCAAGCTGGCTTGCAGTGAAGCTGGAGGCTCTGCACACAGCCATAGCCACCCTCAGGGACAGCTTGCGGTAGGTGCTCCACAGGGCTTGGGGACAGTGACCCAGCTCAGCTCCCTGGTGGGAGGGAAGAGGTGCCTTTGTGCCAGGAGTGCTGCAGAAGAAAAAGCTGTGAGATGGGGCAGTGCTCTGCAGTACTGCTGGGTCTTGGTTTGTGTGCCAGAACGGACTGAGGGGTGCAGTGCCAGCCTCTCCTGCGTAGCCTGATGGATTTGAGTGGACACTACGGACATCAGAGCTGTGGGTTTGTATATTGCTTGTTCTTCTGCTGTGTGGAGATAAACATTTCATGGTGTTGTATTCTGAATACTGAGAGGTTTAAATCTGTTGTAAAAGTAGTAGTGTTCCTATCATATGCAGCTGCCCAGGAGGTGCTTTTATCTTTATTTTAAAATACACTCAGGAATAACAATTAAAGGCTCTCTACTGTTATCTGAACATACCTCTGCTGCTGGTTCCACTCCACACTAGGGTGATCCTTTAAAAATAATCTTTATTGGTTACAGTTAAGAGCAGAAAGAACATGGTGCTTAAGCAGTTTGTGGTGGTTCACTTTATGGTTCCTAGCACCTCTTGTGCCATCCATTGACAGAACTATACAAACAGAAATAAATAAGTTGAATAAACTGTACATTCATCTTAAAATCATCTCTTAGTTGAAAAGTTAAAAGGAGCCATTTCTAAGGACTTTATTTTTCTGGGAAAGGGAAAAAAAAAACAAACCCAAACAACCAAAGGAAAAAGGCACATTTAACCAAGAAACTCAGTGTGACTTTCATTTATTGTCAGCAGTTTTTCAGGGCAGGGGTGAGTTCTGGATCAATCTCCTACACCACTCTTGGCCTCCAGCAGCACGTCAGCAGCACCACCACCCTCACACTGTCCTCTCTCTGGGAGCAGTGACAGCACCACAGCTGGGCAATATTGCTCGAGTGCAGGCTCACCCCTGCAGCTTTTGGCACAGACTGGGAATGAGCATCCCTGGCAAGAGCTCAGGCCCCATGGGATCTCGTGGCTGTGCAGCAAGTGCCTGCCTTGTGGCAAAAGCAGCTCTGAGGTACTTTATCCATGGTACTGGGGAAGCAGCAACTCCTGTCATAGGATCCAACACGCCATAAATCACCTTGGTCTCATTCAGAACTGTTACCAGTTTGTATCATCTTCCCAGTTCAACTCCTCTTCTTCACCCCAGCCTGTAGCTTCAGCCTAGAATCACATAAAATGATTGAGATTAAGGTATGTGAAATGTACTCGTGTGCTTAGCACAGCCCCAGGAGTCAGGGAGAAGCCTGTGTGGCCTTGAAGGGCTGAGAATTCATCCACAAGGCCAAAAGCTCCAAACTGAAATGTCAGTATTTGCACCTTATGGTCTTAAAGAACTTCAAACTAAAAGAGCAATCACCTTAGAGACAAAAGCAGACTTAACGAGGAGTCTTACTTTTTTTTTTCTTTTTACTGTTTGTCTCAAACCCACCTTCCATTAAAAAAGGATGCCATACATTAGATGATTTCTTTCCCCCAGGAAAGAGATGGTTTTCTGTTGTATTCTAACACCAAGTTTGCTCTCCCACTGACACAGCACTGACTGCCCTACAAACTGGGGTTGAGGCCCTGACAGTCACAGCACACTGTGCCACTTTGAAATGGCATAAACAACTTCAGTTTACAGCCCAGGCTCCTCTCCCCCTGCTCCCTGCTATTCCTGGGGTAGCTCTCTTGAGGCTGAATGAGAAAAACAACTTGAATTCAACACCTATTCCCTAAGAGAGTTACATATTCGAGTGGGAATGTTGCCTCCCCTCCTAGGAAACAGCACTGGTCTTTGGAGCCTCCCTAATTGGGCTACAGGGATTTATCTAGTTAAAGAAACCCCAATTTTGTGGCTCCCCTGTGTCTCTGAAATAGAGAAACATTTCAGCTTTCATGAAAACATCACACCCAAAAAAGCTTTACTTTGTAATCCAGAGGTTCAGATCTCCTGGACCGTAATTTACAATGCTATTATGTTTTGCTAGTAGAGTCAGGAAAAACACTTCAGTCCTGGGAATTCTCTGTGCCTGAAAGTCCCTTCTCTGTGCACAGGACCATGTCTGTTCACCAGCCAGGATCCAGCCTTGTTTTACCTGCCTGACAAACCAAAACTCCACTTAACAAACCACAGGATTCCTGCATCCAGGATACAGCAGCACAGAGTAAAAGCTGGAGCTAAAACTCCTTAGTACAAATGGAGTCCATTCCCCATTTCCTAGCAGAGTTCTCTTTGCTGTGTGCCCACTGCATTACCTGGTGCCTGCTAAGATGCTGTGTGCTTGGGAGCCTCTCAGGCCTGCAGTCACCTAAACCTCGAGCCTCTTACCTCAATCACATCAGCTGCTGCAAATTTGGATGAAAACAGCACAGTCTGGGAGGCACCTTCCCTGCTGGACACCCCACCCGAGCCAGTGGGAACAACTGCTTCTGTCCTTGCCTCAGGTAAAATCAAGAGGGCAGAAGAAGGTTTAATGTCTGGGATCATGTCAGCAAACCAGTCCAGCTCAGGGTCTTGCACAGGTTTCTTCTTCACTTTGATTGTGAATTCTTCTCCAAGGCCAGACTCTGATGAAAACTTCAACCTTTCCTGAAAGGTTTTTGGCAACAAAGTTTCTCCCAGCTGTTCCTCATGGTCCCACTTTTCATTGCTCCAGCTGTTCCCATGGCAAGACTTTGTGGGTGGACTCAGTCTGAGGCTTTTGAATTCTTTGCTCAGTTGATGGGTACCTGGCAGAGGCCTCGGCCTTTCAGCTGCATCAGCCTGTGTCACAGTGGGGCAGTTCCCTGAGGACAGTTTAGGACTGGGGCTCCTGGGTTCAAAGTCATCCCAAGGCTTCTCATCTACATCATGATCAGCAAAATAAGGTCCCGCGCTGCCCCGCAGCTCCCGGGGCTGAATCTGAATGTTCACAGTTTTCTCAGTGTCTGTCTCCTCTGGCTCACTCCAGTCTGGCCACTCCTCTGCTGGCTTTTCCGAGGTAGTCAAAGAGCTCCTGCTGTTCTCCAGTGTATTAACACTTCCAGGAATTCCATTCAGGGGGGGCTGAGTGCCTTGCTCACCTGTGGAAGACAAAGGTGTTACACACCCATTTAAAGAGAGCAAATGCAGGCAGAGGTGGAGTTATGTCTAAAACTTCTTGACATTACAGGCATCGTCTGGCACGGGAACAAGCCAGTAATTGATTGGAAATCAGGCTCCTCTTGGATTAGAAAGCAGGGACACCTTTCCTGCTTGCTAAGGAGGGAATTCACCTCAGAGCCCTGGGGCAATACAAGCTGACTGCTGATAAGCAACAGGTGACTGAGAAAAGGCCATGGAAGGAAACAGAATCAGCTTTGACTGTCAGAATGAGCTGACCTGTAAATCCAGAGTATCTGCTGAGCTGTGGGAGGGATGAAAGCACAGCAGAGAATCTGCCATAAGAAAACAAACTCAAGTCCAGGCAACCAGTCTGTGGATGTCAGCTTCCCAAAGAGCCATTCCCTAGGATGTTAAGGATCACGCTACCCTTCCCTCACTGTTGCCTTCCATGGTTCACTGAATCTTTCAGATCAGCTCATGGGGGGAAAGGCACATCTTTTCAAGCAACACTTCCTTGGTGAACACTTGATTTCTGAAAGGAAACACTAGGGTACGTTTTACCTGTCTTTGAAGCCAGGGGATTGTCTTGTTGCACAGGAAGTTTTTTGCCAGGTGCATTTGCAGAGCTGGGGAACGAGCTGGGGCTGCTCTTCAGGGGCCGAGAGGTTTGGTTTCTCTGATTGCTCACACCGTGTCTGGGGGAACCTGCCAGGAGAAAGGGAAAGAAAGGACACAAGTCCACAAGGTGTGCTGTCAGTCAGAGCTGAACTGCCTGCAGCACTGGAATGTTCTTTTTTGAATGACACAGAGGCCTGGCACAGCAATCCAACAGCTGCACCTCCTGATCAATACACAATAGCCCTCTGTTCCTGCTGCCTGCAGCTCTTGCCAGTACAAAGTTACGGCAGCTATACACGGTCAGCTTTTGCTGAGATGTTCTTTCAAGAAATACATAATGAATAAACTGACTAGGATCAGAGTAGATGCTTCAAAAACGCTGTTTGCCACCTGGCTGGATGCAAAATCCCAACTGCATCACAAATTCCCTGGGGTACCTGCCTTACACAAAAGCACTGCGCTCGCTCACAACAATTCCAAGCGTAAGCACACTACACAAACCCCTTTCCATGCCTGGGCATGGGCACAGCAGCTTCCTGGAATGAGAGTCTCTTCTCTGAAGGCTGACTGCCAGCTGCCCTCATATCCCAGCTGAGGTGGGTGGTGGGCAGTAAAGGCCGTGCTTTGGAGCTGCCCAAGGTGGGTGTATTTCCCTGGCCCAGTGATGACAGCTTGGCAAGCACCAGGTTGCAGTTCATTTTTGGGAGCTGCAGGGTATGATCAAGTGCTGGTGATGGTTTGCCAACACCAGCCTCAGCTGCGTGGGGACCCTGCTGCCACAAAATGGCACAGTTTGGGCCAGTGCTGTACTTCCTTCCAGGGCTCATGTGTGTTCCCAGCCAGCTGGGCCTGCCTAGGCTAGGGATCACTAGGGCCCACAGGAAAGGACTGCAAGGAACACACAGAACCCACCCTCTCCCCCAGTGCCCTTCATAAAGGGCACATCCTTGGAGGGGCTTGAGCAAACAGCTTGTTAAGCCTCACATGCTCAGCCTCTTGTGTTGCTTTTTGCAGATTGTCACTCACTGCTGAGGACAAAGGTGGGGTTTTTGTTGTTTATCAATAGTTAAATCAGATCTAATTTCAAGTATATTCTGAAAATCAGATCCAATTTTAAGTATATTCTGAAAAATAAACCTGGTTCCAGCCTGCAATCCAAAGTGGTTTATTTACTACAGTCTACTAAAATAAATAATGTAAAGAAACTAATGCAGTGAGCCATCCACAGATTTTAATGAAGGGTGGTAGCTGCCAGTACACACATAAACAGGAAGCACTTAAACTGATCTCTGTCATGTATTTCATTTGGGATCTCTGTGTCTAAAGTTGCATAGATGCTGACTTTTCCTTCGTTATAAACATTCTTAGTTTCAATATCCAGAGAAGCTTTCCCTTAGCACACTTGGTTCCAAATTATCTAGCAGGTGCAGGGACTACTGTCTTCACTTGCATTAGCTGAAAAGCCTCCAGAGAGCTGATAAAATAGGGAAGTTCGTATTCCTTTTCCAATCTATGAATAGAAATTGGGGGAAGAACATGAGATTTACTGTTTTTAAAAACAGGAAGGACAGAGGGAATATTAAATAACTGCCTATATAAGTCCTTTAGAAAGGCAATATAGTTTTTCCACAGAAGACACATAAACACACTATCTCCTTTACTTACAGGAATTCTTAAATGAAGAGGTTTCACTTTTTCCCAATATATTTGGTATATTTAAAATACTTTTATATAACTCTTCTTCTGGTATCAATTCTGTATCTGCAAATAGCACCTAACTTAAAATCCAAGTCTGGCTGCAAATCAGCTTTTTTTTCAATTAATCTGATGAATAATGCAAGAAATTCAGCCTACACTGCTCGGACAGAACAGGCAATCATCCCAAGAACACCCTGACTGTATCTTTTACCTTCTGGGGAGAGATCAGCAGTTTTCATGAAACTTGGTGCAGAGCTTTTGAAAATCTTCGTTCTTTCTCCACCTACAACCACTTCAGGCCCAAGGAGGGAGACGAGGACAGCCAAGCTGTGCAGGGTTATGGCCACGATGGAGTCACTGGTGTCCCGCAGGCCCAGCAACACCTGCACCAACAACACACGGATGTCAGCACAGCAGAACACTCTGCTTTTGCTCTGCTTTCCTCTCCAAGGGTTACTTTTGTAGCAAATCTCGTGTCTAATCCCCTACAGCTCTCAGTGGAGACTGGATGTTGTTTCATAGTATAAAATCAGCCTTCTACTTTGTGCTACTAATTAATGGGGTGGCTGATCAGAGCAAGGTGGTCTAGTGGAAGGGTGTTAGATGGTCCATAAAGTCTCTTCCAACCCAAACCATTCAGTGAAATCCCATATTCCAGGATATACCGCCCATTGTTCTGCTGTCCTTAACCTGTGGCAATATGATGTTCTTCAGCTCCTCCCGAGAGAACAGCTCCGCGTAGGCGTGGATGTGAGACAGCAGCACCATCCGCACGTGCTCCTCGTGCACCTCAAACAGCTTCAGCAGCACAGGGATGACATGGGCCTGGAACAGGGCTGGTGACAGCAGGCAGCTGGTCTGGCTCTCCCCACTTTGCTCTAGGGAACAGAGGTGAGGATGAGAAAAGGCTGCTTGACCCACGAGACAGCTCACCCAGAAGCTACTGAGTGCTGACACCAGGATCATTGCTAATTCTCCTCCCAGCATCAGCAGAGCAGAGCAAAGGAGGGAGCACAGATAACTGTCCTTTCCAGTTCTGTTACTCTATTTGTTCTGCTTAGGGAAACACCACTATTCCCTTGATTCAATGAAACAACTGCTCTGAATTCATTCCAAACTTGTCAAGAATAATTGTGATGAGGAAGTATTTAAAGGTCACCTTTCTTTGGGCCCAGCAGATGAGGAAGAAAACTCTTGACAGCTACAGGTTCTGCAAACACCAGCTGATTGAGTAGGAGAGGCACCAGCCGTGATGCTATCAGCTCCTCTGACAAGCCAGCCACCCTGTCCAGCAGGAATCTGCATTCCAGGAGACAGCAATTAGTATCAAGGCAGCCTTCCATGCATTTATGCCTGTTTCCCTTAGTATCATTTTCCCCTTTTTGTGTCTGACTGATCCAGAGTCAGTGTCCCACTGCAGCCTCTCCCTCTGGCTGCACTCTGAGCTGCAGAGAGAAGCCTCTGCTCCTGCCTGAGGCAAAGACAGCACAAACCAGGAGCCAGAACCACATCCTGTAAAAGCCCACACCCAGATCTTGGGCTGGCACAAGCACATCCAGCTGGCACAGGAAGCTGCTGGGACATCAAACTGCCTCACAGCTGGCATCTCCTGGGAAGAGCTACAGTCCAAACTGCAGCAGAGAGTTTTCCTCTCACTCCCCACCCTGGTCTATCACAAGGATTTTCCTGCTGCTTTGGAAAAGGCTGTTCTGCTTACTACACAAAGGGAAGTTTCCCTTGCACAAAGGGAATCCCATTTTTAAACCACTTCCATCTAATGAGGCCAACAGAGTAATGATTTGGTTTATTGGAGTTTAATTTTGTGCAACTGCTCTCATCTGTCAGATTTTCATTTTTAAAATATTTATTATCAATTACTGCTTTTTCTTTATGTTTGGAGGAGACCAAGAAAAGGGTGCAAATGTTGTGAAGGCCCCTCTTCCTGATAAAAGGGCAACACTCCCCTATCTTTAAGCAAAGTGTTCATCCTCTCCCTCAATAAACACTGCTGACACAGAAATAGTGAGAAGCACTCTCTATGTTCCTGCTAAGGATCCCCATTCTCCTCATACTTCCTCCACTTAAAGACTCAAACTAATGAAAAATAACTGATGTATAAAATAGGCAGGAAAACAGCTCTGTGAGAACACCAAGGCTCTTTTATATGGAAAAAGAAAAATTCAGCTCTCCCTTTTTCAGGCCTGGATAATGTCATGATTACACAGAAGATTCCCTGACAGAAAAAAATTCTTGGGGACCATATCAGTGGGTTCACTGCAAGACATTCCACTACTGCAGCTGAGACATCCATTACAGGCAACAGCTTTACTCTTGGCACCACATGATTAATTCACCTTTTAATTTAAGTCTTATTGCAAACTCTCTCATTGGCAAACTCAGTCTAGAGGCTGGGGAGCATCAGGATGATGCAGAGCCCAGCAGGGACTGCTCCTCCCAAACACCAAACCAGTCACAAGGAACTGGGAAACAAGACCTGAAGAGTTTCCTCTTTGACAGGACTCTTATTTTGGCTGCACACTTTTGGAGAACCCAAAGTGATACAGAGTGAACAATGTTCCAAATCCACCAAATCTGCTACCTCAGGGGCCTCCCAGGTCCCCCCACAATCCATTTGCAGTTGTTTGCTTTATCATTCTGAAATAAGAAGCTTCCACATCACAGTTCCTTCACTTACTTGAAAAATTCAGTTTTCTCCTCCTCAGACTTCAGTGTTAAGGTCTTCAGAAAATTCACAACTTCTAGAAAATCATTCCTAAGCACAAAACCAAAGATGTCACGTGTAATCCTTGATGCTTAAACCACCCACAGGGGAGAGACTGCATTCCCACCATTCCTTTAGCAGAGGGAAGTCAAATGCTGGTGGATCAAGAATGCCAGCAAGGAGGTGACACCTGAAGGCTGCTCAGCACCTCTTTGGGAGGGCTGGTAACACCCTCTTGATTTAAGGAGCCTCTTTGTCAAAGATCCCTGCAAGAGGCAGGGATTAAATCTGCACTCCCATCCCACCTTCACAGAACTGATGCTTGGAAAGACAGAAACCAGCAGTATCAAGACCAAGAGAGGTCTGATATTCCCATCCTTACCTGAAGAACTCGTGAGACAATAAGCTGGACAGTGGTGGGCGACACTTTGGGTCTGGATTCAGCAGTGTACAACGCAAGGTTTGCTGAAAGCTGGAGAGAATATCTGCTGAAACTGAAATTCAGAGCACCTACAGTTAGATTTCTCTCTCCACACCAAACAAGGTAAGTTCAGGAGTCCTCCATGCTCCCCCCCAAAAAACTTATTTATAGTTCTAATTCATAGCAAAAGTGCAAAAGGAAGGGGAAAATAGTGTTTCAGTTTCCCCTCCTAACCTGCCTGGCTACTGGGCCTCCAAGTTCTCCCAAGAAACTTCCTGCTCCTTCTCTGCTGGAAGTGGCAGCCCCTGCTCAGACCCACATGCCACATCCATAACCCTTGGCAGGACCAGAGCAGGACTGGGAATGCTCATGTCACATGGGATGGTGACCTCCAGCCACATCTGACCACATCCCCACAGGAAAAGGGGAACACAGGAGAAGCCAAAATCTGCAATCAGGGAACAACACTGGCCACTGAGCCCACAACGCTCCTGCCAGCTGCAGCAAAAGGTGAAATGTTCAACCATGCAAGGAATGAACCCCAGGGCCTGTCAGCAGCCAAACAAACCAGAGTCATTCTCACCCTGATCATTGAGAACTGTCAGGAGGTTCTCAACTGTTGTTCCAAATGCGTAGGCATCCCTCGCATGCCCGTAGCTGCTGGGCAGGATTTTGAAGTCTGCAGACTGAAAACAAAACAAACAAACAAAACAACAACAAAAATACACCAGCAAAGCAGGAGCTTATGGAATATGTGATGTTTTCCTCAAGTTTTTATTCCCACCCCCCACCATAAACACTCTCTAGTTCTTTATATAGCACCAAAGCTCCACTGTGTACCCTACAAGTAGAATATTATGCTAAAAAAACCTCCACTGGGGAATTTATAACCCAAAGGAGCAACTCCATCATGATGGAAGAACTCCTTGATGAATGCAGGCAGTCAACAGCTTTCAGCATTTCTATGGAAACAGGCAGTAATTAGAGAGCAGAAGCACAAGCAGCTCCAAGGATTCTCAAGGGCTAGGAAGTGACTAACAGGTAGGGAAAAAGCTGTGGTGAGTTACACAACCACGGGACCACACTGATCTGGGCAATCTCAGCAACTACTCTGTGATTTAGAAGAGACACAAAGCATTTGAAAAGTAGTATTACCTGTGCCCAAACCAGGGATGGGACAGAGGAGGGACAAAAGGAAACCTCAGATATTCTCCAAGAGCCACTTCCATGCCTTTTAGGCATGAGGAAACACAGCATGAATGTGAAACTATTTCCTGACCATCACGTTTTTCTTTGCTGCCAGCAGGAAGCTCCTGAGCTGTCACTCACCATCTCCTCGCAGGGGATGCACGACTGCTCTCGCACCGACTTCACGTGACACAGGAACTGCAAGGACAACAAGGGGCCGTGAGCTGCCTCCATGTCCCCTCAGTGCCAAGCAGCAGAGCAGGCTGTGCCCATGGGCTGGGGGGTGGCAGCAGCTGTGCCCCTGCCCCTTCTGCTGGCACCCAGGGCAGGCTGTGCCTGCTGCTGCAATGACTCTGCCCAGCAGGCAGCAGAAATCAAAACAGGAATTGCTCTTTCTGCTACCAAGCAGTGAAAATGCCACCAGCACAAGCTAAGGAGGCAATTAAATTACTTTCCTTAATGACTCGTTTCAACCTGAATCTTCCTGCTCTTTAATTTTGTATCCAGAAGGGCAAAGATTTCTCACTCTCCAGCCAGCAGTGTCCCTTAGAAAAGCAGCTGCATTTTGGGTAATGGAGAACTAATTTGTGTGGACATTTTAGTTTAGAGTTATGGTGTCCTTAGAGCAAAGATTGAGGACAGAGCTGGGAGGGAGCCAAGACATTTAAGTGGAATGGACTTGGGCCTTCACATGGCCAAATTCCACAGGCCAGGAATCCTCCCCTGGGCATCCAGGGTGCACTTGGCTTGGCTCTTACCTCTGGGGTGGCTTCACTGAAGTTACAGACTGTTTCCATTCCTCCCAGCTTCCAGTGCCCATCCTCACTCACAAACACTGATGATAAACAGACGTTGTTATGCGTTAGGTTTCCCTAAAACATAAACACCAAAAAAAAAAAAAAAAGGGTGACTGACTTGGGGCATAGATGAAGATGTAAAAATCTTAATCAGCACACTAATTAGGTGATGCAGGGGGCTGAGGGAAAGCTGCCAAAAAAGCACACAGTTCCTCTGGGATTTTGTAGGTGAGCAGCAGGTGCCAGGCAGGAGGGCCAGGGTTTTAGTGCAGACAAAGCCCTAATTGTCACAGCCCCTGCAGTGCAACTGTAAATCCAGGGAGTGAATCCAGCTGTGAACACAAAAACCCAGAGCTGCAGTCTGAGCTGGGATTTACCTGCAGTCCTGGACAAACACACAGTGCCCAGCCAGGGCAGCAGTGACACAATCTCTGGCATGGGGCAACAGCTGTAAACAAACACCAAGGCCAAGCAATCCCATTTCTCTAAAGCAATAGGTACTACAAGCAGATGCATTAACTGAGAACTGCCTCTTCCCTCATTTCCACAACATTCTCAATTACCCTTTCCTCCTCCAAAGCAGCCAATTTTAGCAGTTTCAGCCTACAAGAACTGTTTGGCACGTGTCTTTTCGGGAGGAATCAGCAATAAGTCACCCAGACAAACCCAGGTACAACACTCCCCTGTCACATTTCCTCCATCTCCCACCAGAGCCTGATGATGCTGCCAGAGGTACCTACCCTGTCATGGAGGAAGATGAGTGCCAGCAACACATCGTAGATCCCTGCACAGATTTCTGCAGCAGAGAGTGTCTCCAGGACCATCTCCAAGGGCTTCACCCGCTCTGTGACCAGGTGGATCCCGTTTGCTTCCACAGTGCAGGAGAGGAAGCGCAGAAGGCAAGGGTGGCGCAAGGTTTTCAGGTGCTTCCAGAAACAAAGGTGTGTTAGACCTCCTGTGAGGCATCTCCTCCAGATGCACAGCTTAGTCCTGCCCCCTTAGCCATGTTTTCTCATGCAATTCAGACAGCCCATCCCTGCTCCTCACCAAGCACCCAGCAAACTTCCCCACTCAGACTGCAGAACTTTTTATAATACACTGAAACAGAATCATAGAATGGTCTGGGTTGGAAGGGCCTTAAAGACCATCTTGTTCCATCCCCCTCCCATGGGCAAGGAAACCTTCCACTACCCCAGGTTGCTCCAAGCCCTGCCCAGGGATCCAGGGGCAGCCACAACTTCTCTGGGCACCCTGTGCCAGAGCCTCTCCACCCTCACAGGGAACAATTTCTTCCCAATATCCAATCTAAACCTACTCTCTCTCACTTTGAAGCCATTTCCCTTTGTCCTGTCACTACATGTTCTTGTCTCTTCCTCTGTCTTTAAGCTTCCTGCTGGCTCTGGATGGAGAAAATCTTACACAGAATAAAAGTCTTACTCATAATATGGTATTTTGGGTGGGATTCACCCACGAGAGACCCTGAGTTGGCCCTGCAGGACTGAACACTGCTGCCCTCACCACGCAATGAACTGTGCAGCTGCCAACCCCCTTCTGCCCCATGGCCAAGCTGCCTTCCAGCTTTTCTCTTGCCCTCACTCCCAAGGGTTAGACCCCTGTTAAGTGATTCCCATCCTGCTGGGAAGGAGGGGCAGCTGTGCAGTGTGTCCCAGGCAGAGTGCAGTACCTTGGCAGCTTTGCTGACCCTCTCCTCGTTGTCCCTCTTGTACACGAAGACGGAGGCCAGTTTGCCATCCTGCAGCACGGCCGGGTAGACGGTGTGGCCGGTGGGCAGCGTGAACGGCGGCTCCTCCAGGGTGTAGCTCTTCAAAGCACTGTTCTCCGAGCCCATCCCTCGCAGAGATCCCCTCCTCACCACCAACAGGCTCTGCGTGAAGGAGGATTTCCTTTGGACTGATTGAGTTCCAGCGGGCGCTGTCCAGTTCACGTTCAGAGCATTTTCTGCAAAGCACGGAACAGCCATGAAGAACCTCCTCCTGCCAGCATCCTCTCCTTGAGCTCAGGGACAAGAATAAAATCCCCAAAGTTTACTTTGTAAAGGAAACCCAGTGTCCACTGAAGGGTCTGGATCAATGGTGAGCAGCTCTCAGCAGTGGGGACTGGACTGCACTGGCACCTGTGTCAGCATCACCACCGGTTTTGACACAGTGCAGCACCCACAGCCCATCCCTGACCCGGCTGCCAAGCTGGGAGCCACCAAAAGCAGGATCCACCAACCTCCCCAGCCACACAGACACCCACTCCAAGGGTTGTTTAGCTGACATTAAACACAGTCAGCACTTAGGAAGTGTGACTGCCACTCCACAAGGAGCCTCTGGCCTTAAAAACATTGCTTCTCAATTCTCCAAGCCAGAGAAGAATTCAGTGAAGGAGGAAGGATTACAGGATGGATTCCAGGAGGTTACCTATAGCCAGGTACCCTCCTCCAGCAGCATGTTTTCCCCCTTGATTACCTTCTCTCCATGTGACAAATATTCCTTCTGCCTGCCAACCCTTCCTTCCTCCCACAGCCTGTCAGGAAGAGGGTGACACAGATTTTTGTGCTGTTTCCTCACACACAAAACCAGTAAAACAAACACACTGATTGCAGAGGCTCTTTTGGAAAACACTGACCCAGCACATGCTCTGTCATCAGGCTTGTGATCACAGGCCACGGGTGAGACCTGAACCTGTCTGCACACAGAAGTCAGCAAAGCTTCATCAGGAATCAAAGGGACAGAGCAAACCCTCGGCTTTCAGGAAAACTGGGGGGAAATTGCCCATCCCCAAGCTTTTTAATCTTTTTTAACTGGAGAATTGCTTTATTGTGGGTGTTTCCAGCCAAGACCTGAGGATTCAGGAAGGCAAGGACACAGGAGCCTCCCACTCCCCTGCAGAGCTGTTCCACCAAAGCTGCTGCTCTGGGCCCTCACCTGGGTCTCCAGTTAGGTCTCCCAGGAGCCCTGAAGTGCTCAGGAAACAGAGCTGGTTTGTTACAGTTTCCTGGCTCCTTTAACCCTCCAGAGGGTACAACAACCCCTGCAGACTGAAATGGGAGGGAAGAGGGGCTTTTAACTGAGCTTCTGTGTCCTGATCCACCTAAAATCTAAACTGAATTAACTATTCAGCTTCCTTGCAGCTTCCTCATTCTCTCCCCTTAGGTGTCAGGCATGGATCTGCACCTTTTCAGCAATGATTCCTTAAATAGGACCTTTAAAACATAAAGGGAAAGTTATGGAAGTTTAAATTGCAGCTTCCCAGCACACATCTCTTAAAACTGTTTTTTTTTTTTTGTGAACTCCTTGGCAGAAAAGCACTCATGCTGCTCCCACACAGAATATTCTCCACTCCAGCCAGAACCTGGGAGCTCTGCCCTGGCTGCAGTTCCTGGGCACAGCCAGTGCATTTCTCTGCATTCTGCTCTTCCCAGCTCTGCCTCATTCAGTTCTCCTACATCAATGATTTCTCACTCAGATTTCACCCAGGACACCTGAAAGTATCTGGGCTGACCTGATGCCTCAGGTTCCTCCAAATAGACATGGACATATTTGGCTTTAGAGACACACACAGTTCAGGAACAGAATCACAGAATGGTCTGGATTGGAAGGGACTTTAAAATCTCATCTCATTCCACTCCCCTGTCATGGGCAGGAACACCTTCCTCTATCCCTGGCTGCTCCAAGCCCCATCCAGCCTGGCTCTGTACACTTCCAGGGATCCAGGGGCAGCCACAGCTTCTCTGGGCACCCTGTGCCAGGGCCTCACCACCCCCACAGGGGAGAATTGCTTCCACACACCTCACCTAATTTTCCCCAGGTTCAATTTGCAGCCATTCTCCCTTATCCTGTCACATTTCCTGATGAAGAGTCCCTCTCCAGCTTCCCTGTGACCCCTTCAGATACTGGAATGCTGCAATGAGGTCTCCCTGCAGCAGGACAGGCAGAACAACCCCAGCTCTACAGGGGAGGTACCCCAGACCCCTTATCAACTTCAGAGCCTCCTCTAGACTCACTCCAACAGTTCCATGTCGAATATTGTAACACCAGAGCCATCCTCATGCCTGTGAGGTACCTGAGATCTGCTGTACAACAGCCAGCTCCAAACACACCTCCCCTCTCCAGGGAAGCTCCTTTCAGGATCAAACACGGAGCAGACACCGAGCCTTTTTCCAGCCTTTTTTTTAATGCCTATTGAAACTGCAGCTGGAAAAAGCGTCTGCAAAGGTCTGTGCCCAGGTGTGGCACTCCAGAGCCAAAATAAACCATTACTCACGCAGCTATGAGTTAAGAGCATTAACCCTTTTGTATCTTGTTTTCAACAAACTGTAAATATGAACGTCAGATGTAACACACAGAACAGCCTGGGACAGAGGGGAACCCGGCAGGGAAAGCCAGAGGGATTGGTAGTTAAGGACAATGTGGATTTGCTACCAGAAAGAGGTGGAATTTCCATTTATTTTCCTTGTGGGGTGACATACAGGGTATTCACCTGAAACACACCTGGCGCTCCCCAGCTCAGAGAGAGGCAATTCCCGGCTTTCCAGGCGCCCTGCCCGCCACCTCCCATCCCAGCAGAGCCTCCTGGAAGCGCTGCCAGCGCAGCCGGGGCTTCACTCACTCCCAAAGGCAGAGCTCTCCCAGCCTGACACCTTCCGATGCTCACCCTGCCCAGCCCCGCAGGCAGCCGGGCGCTCAGCAGGAAGGAAGCCCGGTTCTACGGCACTCCCCCAAGGCCGGTCGGGCCCTG
>NC_031777.1:1267354-1339065 GCF_001522545.3 Parus major | reverse complement strand
CTCCCCGGCCGCCATCTTGGGTGAGGGCGAGACTCCCCGGCCGCCATCTTGGGTGAGGGCGAGACTCCCCGGCCGCCATCTTGGGTGAGGGCGAGTCTCCCCGGCCGCCATCTTGGGTGAGGGCGAGTCTCCCTCGGGACGGGGAATCCTCATGGCTGGAGGCAGCCTTTAAAACCACCCAGTGCAGTGGTGCAGCCGGCACTGCCGCTGGAACCGCTCAAGCGCATCACCCAGCGCCACGTCCAGACCCTCCTAAACACCGCCGGGGATGGTGACTCCAGCACCTCCCTGGGTAGCCTGTCCCAATGTCTGACCACCCTGACAGTGAATTGATTTATTTTTCCCTAATATGTGCATCTCCCCTGTCTCAGCTGGGCCGTTTCCTCTTGTCCTCTCAGCAGAAGAGACCGAGCCCAGCTGGCTGCAGCCTCCTGTCAGGTGTTTGCAGATAGCCATGAGCTCCCTGAGCCTCCTCTTCTCCAGCCTCAACACCCCCAGCTCCCACAGCCGCTCCTCACAGGATGTTTTGTAGACCCTCGTTGCCCTTCTTCGGACACGCTGCTGCCCCACAATGCCCTTTTTAAAAGCCATTTTTAAATATCCTTGCCCTCCCCGTGCCCCGCTCAGGCCTGCCCACAGGCCGGGCCGGAGGGTGCGAGCGAGGCAGGTGGTCTGGCGCTCCTGCATGAGGGGATCCATTTAATGCCATTAAAACTAATTGCTCTCCGTGCTGCAGCGTAAAGCGACTCCGGGGAGAGATTTCACGTGAGTGTTTTGGACGGCGGAGGGAAGGTTGAAAGGAACGGCTCCAGAGCGGTGGGAGGTCTGGGCTTTTCACACGCTATTTTCATATCGTCCGTGTTATTCCAGTTTCCTGCAGCGCCAGGACGTGAGGATGTGGTTTGCTCAGTGCCTCTGAACAGCAGCACAGCCCAGGCCCGTGGCCTCGTCTAGACTCAGCTTTAATGGCCAGGGCAGAGTGTTTAACACAGGTGGTCTGAGCTATGCAAGTGCCTTGGCTTTCTTCACTAACTCAGCCCCACGAGTTTAAGCTGCGCTGAGTTTTGTGCTGCCAAATCCAGCACGAACCGTGCAGAGTTAGGGTTAACCCTAACCCTAACCCTACGCTTTGCCCCCTCCATTTCTAGGGAAGCCTTCCAGTGCTTGGACAGCATGGGTGATCCCACACAGGTCTGCTGGACAGTGGCTCATCAGTGGCAGAGCCCCGTTCAGCACAGCTAAAGCTCTGCTCCCTGGATGGCAAAAGGGATTCCCTCAGATCCACACCCAAACTCTGCTCAGCTGAGCCTCACCAGCTGCTCAGGAAAGCAAGGAGAGGGGATTTCTCCTGTGGCTGTGCATGGGGAGGGCTGTAAGGTGGCACAGCAGGGTTAACATGAGGACACGGTGCTAGGAGGAGTCTGCTCCTCTGGCAGGATGTGCTGGGAGATGGATGATCTGGGGCTTTTTTAAAAAAGAATAAATAGGATGGGAGGAGCAGGGTGCAGGAAAGAAAAGTGGGTCATAGATAGTGTGACATATGTAGTACATCACACATTACAGGGTGACATAATGCACACAGGAACAGAAACTAAATAAAGTTCAGGTACACCACCTCTATCTGTCAGAGGCAGGAAAGATCCAGTCTTTGGCCCAAATGGGACAGACATCCAAAACGACCCTGGCCCCAAAGTGCAAACTAAGGGGAACTGTGAACATCAGTCACCAGTTTATTCAAGGGCCCGAGAGTGGTTTTGTATGTCCTGTGTGTGTTTGTGGCAGGGCAAAGGCAGAAGGTCAGAAGACGTGAACAACTGGAGGTAAAGATAAAAACTTCTTAATAAGCAACAACTGATTTCTACTCACAGCCCTTGGCTCCAGCTTCAGGCTGCGGTGTGATTCATGTGGCTGTCAGGAAGAAAAAGCAAACTTTGGCTGTTCTGCACCATTTCTGGTGTTTTGCTGGGCTGTCTCTGGAGCAGCATTCCTTCCCTTTACCTGCTTTTCCCGACGGATTCTGTTGTTGCACACAGGCTGAAGTGGCACTGAGGGGTGTGCCCTGCTCAGGGCCCTGTCACCAGGTGCTGCACAAAATCCCCAGCTGGGCTTCTGCCCCCAAACTTCACCCTTTGCCTTCCCCAAGCACAGCCAACGTGGGCTCCTCCAGAGAACAACCCAGGACCTGATCAGCGAGGTGTGAACCCCTCTCCTTGTCTTCTGAGGGCAGAGATGGAACCAGCAGGATTACAGAGCTCCTAGAAAATGCCTCATTAGGACTGGAACTGGTTCTTTAAGTCATTTGGGCAAGAAAAGATGGGCACAGTGGAGGGACAGAAAGCTGTAGAGGGGGATGGAGCAACACTCACTTCAAAGGTCTAAAGCTACAGCACAGCAGCTCTTTGCTTCTAAAGATATTTCTCAATTTCTTACTAAACAGAAGTGGGTTTCTCTTTTTTTTTTTAAGGGGGCAAGGACCCCAGCATATTTTTTTCAGCTCTGGAAAAGTCCATGTTTATATTCAAGTGGGCATCCAGATCAACTGGCTGCAAATACCACCTTGTGAGTATGAAATACATGCAGGGGAGTGCACTCCTCCTGTCTGTGCAGCTCCAACACTTCTCTTGGCACCTCAGAGCTCTTTCAGAGGAAAACCCCAAAACCTTAACCTGAAGGAAAAAATGAGAGGATCACAAGAGCTTCAAGGGTGACGTGAATTGCACCAGGAGGACACCAGCTTTGTGCATTTCATGGTTTTTGAGGATGGTCACAGAAGGAATGGAGGTTGTCACCATCGTCAGCCTCTGGCTGTGGTGAGTGGCCAGCTGAGCTCACCAGTGCTGCACTACAGGAATTCCTTTAAAGAACCTGCCAGAGGGGCCCAGAATCTCTTGTATCTAAACAGAGCTTGTCCTGCTTATAGCAGAGGAAGATACATCTTGTTCCCGTTTCATTTAATCCAGAGTGGATCAAATTAAACAGAATCACAGCAGTCTGATTTCAGAATGAAGTGCACATGTTAAACTCTTAGCAGACAGCTCCACAACCCCCTGGATATTTCAAAGACCTTGAATCAGGTCCTTCATGAGCTCTCAGGGAGGAGAATACTTGTTTACTTTTGCTTTCCCACACCCTGTTGCCCTGGAAAGCTCCTAAACACTGGTGATAGTACAAATAATAATTTAACACAAGATCTTAGGCAGCTGCACGGAGCAGATTGCTCCTAGAAATGAGCCTGTCCATCTGCACAAAGCCTCTCTAATAGCTACCAGACATAGGAGCTTCTCAGCCATTGCTTATTTCACTGTGCTATTAACTTTACAGCCTAATTATATCTCCAACACTTGCCTAACCAAACTCATTAATTAATTAGCAGCAGGCTGGGAAAGAGGATACTCCTAGGATGGTTCAGGATTGCTGCTGTAGGGAAAGAAAAGAGGAGTTCTACAAAGCCAAGGGGAGAAACCAGGAAAAAGAGGACAAAAGTTGCAGAAGTTGCTAAAAGAAATCAGATCTCTCCTCGCCCTGTTTTGTGCAGGATGCAGTACCCAGAGCCTGAATCCATAAAATACAGAGAATTAAATAGCTCAGACTCTCCCATCTTCCTCTGACACCCTCAGGAAATGTGATATAGATTGAAAAGTCTATGTGCTCCCATCTTTTTTTCCCCTTTCTGGCTCAGGAACTGTAATTAAAGGGAAAATCAGCCTCTCTCCAGCCTTGGAAGTGCAGTGGCACAGCTGGTTTTCATCTTGGCGAGCAGGCTCTGTCCTCAGGCTACTAAGTGCTGAGTAATTTTTACCAAGCTCTGTTTGCAGATAAATGATGTTCTTCTCTTAGCTGCTGCCAGGCAAAGCTACAAATACTTGATCTTTTATTCTTTTCCCATAAACTCCTAACACTGAATACTAAAATGCAGCCAGAGATTTTTCCACTGCCATTTATTCTCAGCATGGTCACAACTGTATTACAATTACAGACACCCGCCCTTCACTGGAGCTCCACTGCAGCTCCTCGTTAACCTGAAGCTTCCAATTAAAGGCTCCTTCAGTTTCATTGATAGTTTGCATATACTCCAAGGACCCACTTCGTTTTGTTTTTCCCCCAAAACACATTCCATGAGAAGGGCAACTGCTTTAAATAACTTCACACTAATTTCTGGAAAAGCCTGACGAGCGAGTGCCAGTCTTAGAAGAAAAGCCTGACTGTGCAGTTTGGGGAATTTCTCTCACAGCTCTAACTATAAAAATATCTGAATGCTTTTTACTAAATGTGGCACAACCTCTGAGCAAATCCAGTGTGGGCTCAGAACAAAGGAAAGAATTTAGAAAGGTACAACACTGGAAACCTGTTAGTGTAGTTCAAGTTTTCTGCCATGTTTCTTAGTGAGATCTTACCTGTTCTAAGAAACTGTGTAAGAATTAGTTAAAAATGGTAGAGAAAACAATTTAAAAAATCTGCTTAATCTTGGCAATGCTTTCTTCCACTTACCTTCAGTGAGTGAAGCCCTGAGCAAGAAGCCAGCACAGGGAGAAGGCTGAAAAAACTGCTATGAAATACCATGGCTAATTTTAGACTCGTTTCCAGTCATTCAGCCTGAAACACAGGGAGTAATGGTGCTTATAAAAGTACTTGCACACTTTGTAAAGACAACACAGGGTTTCAAAACAATTTTTATTTCAAAGGTATTTCTGAAGTATAAGACTAAGAGTTTGTCAGATTCCCCAAACAATCCCATGCCTTTGAAGATCACCTTCCCAGCACAGGGCCCAGTCTTAAGGAATTACTGGTGACTGGTTTTGTAGGATCAGCTCCTGATGCAAGTCAACTTTGTGTTTAAGCCATATAGGAGGAAGGATGGAAGAGAAGAACAAATCTGTGAATCAACAGGCATTAACAAAAGAAAAAAAGATGAGGTAGAGGTAACTTTTCTTTTAAAAAGTGAAAATTTGAACTGCTGCCTTGGTAGCTGTGGCAGAGAGGGCATTATCACCCCTTTCTTCTGTGTTACAGTGGGCATGCACAGCTGAAGAACAGCTTTAGCCCCAGTTCTGTTTGCAGGTTGTTTCAAAACAAGACATAAAACAATCACCACATGGTGAGTCCAGCGTGAAGGGGTCCTGGCCTGACCCTGCTGCTCACTGATCTCTGCTTAGACCCAGCTTAAACCCCAAAATGAGCAGGACTGGATGGATTTGTGCTTCCAGATAGGGAAGCTGGGGTAAAGGCTCTGGATTCTGAACCAAAGTACATTGTTTCTTGTTCTTGCTGGCCTCAGGATGGATGTGGCTGTCTCCTCTCAACCCACAGAACTCTGTTTAAACATTAAACTTTAGGGCAAAGGCATTCTGTTGTGTTGTTTCTAATTTTAGGTGTTTTCAAGCATTTAAAATAGACTGTAAATGTCTGAAGCTGCAGAGGAGTGAATCTGTGCCATCTTTCCATTATTAAAGTGTTCAGACCCAGGACAGGACTTTGGTCCAAACTATGTGTCAGGGCAGTGCCAGGAGATGCTGGGGCTTAGTGCTGTTCTGTGACTGAAGTGGGAGAGGGAAACAGTCCATGTTAAACACACTGCACATGGAGCACTCTTCTTAAGTGCCTTGTAAAACACACAAAACATTGGTTAGAAACACATTCACCACTGCTGACCACACAGGTTTTTATATTTAATAGAAATTAAATTAGTAGCTTAATATACATAATGTGACACTTTCCAGTCCAGTCATTTCCAATTCCTGCTTTCGAGTCACAGTTACTGTACAAAAAAATAACAACAACAAAGAGCAACCAAAGAGTAACCACTGTCACTAACACACCAGACCCAGAAAGGCTAAATTTCTGTGGAGCTACACATGCCAAAGGATACAGAGTGTGGAGCCATGGTGGAACAGTCATGCACTAGCAGGGCAGAGGAGCTGCTGCCCTGCTCACCGTGCTCCGTAGCTGTAGTAGAAGGGCTCGTCTGGCCGGTAGCCGTACGCGGTCGCCGGGCGCCCGGGAACCGCCGCGCTCTGACCAAATCCATCCACTCCAATGCTGTGAAAAAACACAAGGAGAGAGAAGCTGCAGGGGGTTGTATGGTATGTAAGGAATGCCAGTGCTGGTGGCTCCAGCTCCTCCTGCTGATGGCTTTTTGGGCTTACCTAAAAACAGCAGTCAGACATAATAAAGTGGAATAAAAAGTGATTGAAGGGCCTCCAGGTACATTTAGGGCAGACAAAGCCCCCCAGGGACTACACCCAAAAATGGACAACACATCACAAGTCCTCACACTTTTATAAGTTTGGTCCATTTGCATATTGGGGGTTAATGTTCCAATTCCACCTGCGGGTAATGAAGTCATTTACCCCAGGTTTGTTCCCCCCAACTCACTTTTATTTACATTTCTCAGGGCCTGAGGCAGTGAGGTGTCCTTGATTCCCAGGCCTGGAGGGGAACTGCAGTGTCTGACCAAAATGGGAAGCCAGTAGCCAGCACTGTATGTGGAGTTTAGTGTTAGGCACTAAAGAATCACAGGACTACAAATATATGAAAAACATACAAGCTAAAATCCTGAGGCATCACTGCCACAGAGATGGTTTTGTGAGGAAACTCTGCTGGCTGTGTTCCCCTCCTGGACATCACTTCCCTGGTGGGAAAAGAAATGCTGCAGAGACATTGGTGCAGCTCCAGTCAGGGAAAGACTTTCAGGTCCAAGAGGAATTCCAGGAGAGACATCTTCTCTTCCCTCCTTTCACATATTTACTGGCCAAGCACTTTATTTCCACGACTCAGTGTGTCCCTCTGCACATTACAGTTACCATATCCTTCAGGCTTCTGGAAAAACCCTTTGTAACCCTGCCCTACACAGCCCATCTGAAGAGTCTCATTCTCTGCCTTCAGTCCACTCCTGAGGTGGAAAACACCAGCTAAAAGTGAGAATATCTAGTAAAAGATGGGATAAAAGACTGGCAGCCAAATGGCAGAAAGAATTAATCACATACTGAAAAGCTATGTACTAATGAGACAGAATAATTATTTTTTCATGTAGAACAGCATCTTTTGCACCTAAAAAGTCCCACAACAATGAGTTAGATACTAAAACACAAGAACTGCATAGGGAAAAGTGGCACATATTTCATGCTCAACAATAACTCATGCAGGAGGCAGAGGAAAAATGAGCATTGCCTAAGACACTGGATTACTGCCTACTCATAGCTATGTCACTTCTTAGCTTCCACTTCAGTAGGGGGACAAATGGAAAAGGATCCTGATTTATTGTCTGACTAAAGATGCATTGAAAGGAGCTGAACTTCCCCTCTGAAGACTGTCAAATCACAAAGAAGCAAAGTGCTTTTGGAGTGGGGAAAAGCTGAACCTCATTAGTGCCAATTATCCATATGGAACATGGGTTGTGTAACAGTCAAGGCTGGCAAGGAATGACCCCTGCAGAAGATGTACAATGGGTGGGCCCCAGGCCCTGGCTCTGCAAGAAGCTGGCACTGCTGAATTGGCTGGGCTGAAAGAGCTCAGCTGCATGGGGGGGACCACGTCCATCACTGTCCTCACAAAGGCTCTTTCCTTGGATTGTATCTCAGTGAGGGCCTAGAAAAGGATCCTTAGTGCCTGGTTTCTCAGAAAACATGCTCACTCATGGGATATCCTGATAGGTGAAGGTGGGAGTTCTGAGGCTGAGATTGGTCCTCTGAGATGCAAGAGACACAATTGATACCCAAGCTTCAGAGAAAAAAAAAAAATCATTGATTTACTTGGATATATCTTGAGAAATGCTGTGTCCTGGAAGTGCTTTGCATTTCCACATCTGCCTGTGTCTGAATTGGCAACAGCCAATCCCATCTCCTAAGTCCTGCACAGAGCCATCAGCCCAGCCTTGCAGGCTGAGCAGTCCTTCAGCACAGCAGAGACAAGTGGCCCTGGTGTATCCTGCAGTGGTGCAAAGCTCTGTGAGTTAATTCCTCTGGCCACCCATTCCTTCCTGTATCCATTCCAAAGTCCTCTTACCCTTTTTCAAGCCCATTAGGAAATGAGCTGGTGACCTCTGAGGCACCTTCCCTCCTTTGTACCTGGCAAACAACAGCTTTCTCATTATCAGGCCCAAAGCTTTGAAAGACTCCTGAAAGAAGGGATTAAGAGAAATCCTGTTGTGTTTATCTCTCATCTGCAGAAACCCCAAACCAAGCACTCACCTTGGCCAGTCCCTGCCTCTCCTGTGTCACTGATCTGCAGTGTGCAGAGGGACTGACAGACAGAGCTCACCCACGTTGCCCTTGGCTGCTGTGACTCTGTTTCAAGCCCAAAGAAGCCAACAACAAGCACAAAGCTGACCAGCTTGTTTAACAGTTCAGGAAACAAACCAGTTAACAAACTTCTATAAACCAAAGCCAATTCCTTAAGGCTTCTTTCAGTACTGTCAGTGCCACGAGCTGACAATGTACTAAAAGGAGGCACAGTGCGAATTGGAAGTGCAGGGTCTGGTTCTGTTGTGCTTCTACAAATTCCCAGTGACACCAGACGTGTTACACTGGAGACAAGGAGGACCCTTTAAGGCTACCTTTAAACTCAGGAATTTCATTGCTTTCCTCCAAAGATCCTTAAAACATTTACAGTTGATTTATAATGAAGAGCTATTTTAACAGAAAACGCTTTTCTGGGTTTATCTTTCCATGATGTTTTCTGTGACTATAACAATGCTAGTTGTGGAGAAGTTGTTTTTATTACAAATTTGGTAGAATAGGGGCTTTTTGCATTCCTGCAAACCACTGCAAAGCTCATTCTGGAATGGTTTTCAGGTGAGTGAGGAGGCTGTGGATGCCCAGGGCTGCTGACAGCAAGTCAAGCTCACAGCAACCATGCCCAGGCTCACAGCAGTGCCATCCTCAGGTTGCCTGTGGTAAAGAGGGACACAACAAAAGCAGGAGCCTGAAACCTGTCCTGAACTCCTTTATACACCCCAAAATAAACCACCACGGGCTTTTGGGGTGAGGTGTAATAACGCCCTGAGCCACGCGGTGGCAATGGGCTTCTATCCCTGCAGGCTGAGTTCTTCCAGCCACTTCCAGCTCAGTAATCCTCATTCAAAGAACTTCTAAATGTATTTAAATTGATAAGGAGAGCAGGGAAAATATGGTTCCAATCTTATTCTGTACAAATCAGTTTTCTAATATTTTTTTTTTATAAATGTGTAAGTAATTAGGTGAAGATCCCTAGAGTTTAAACTTTGAGGAGTATCAGTTATTTCCAAATGGTTCAGACATATGTTAGTGTCCTGAAGAAAACTGGAAGAGATGGATCAGCTGATAACTGCTTTGGACAGTCATAAAAAAAAAGAAAAACCCAAGCAGAAAATCACATTAAAACACCTTGATCAAATCACTACTCTCTCCTATCTAAATATTTCCCTGAAGTAAATGAAGTCTTGACCATGCTTGAAAAAAACTGGCTTCATTTCTCCATGTTAGTGCTCTTGAAGCATAGCAGCTTTGCCTGTTGGATTGTTTGCACTGGCAGCCTGCAGCACAGAGCTGAAGGGAAGGGTCCTGAGCCCAGGAGGTGACAGAGGGGTAGGAGAACCACAGAGCCAACACGTGCCTGGAGACCCGAGCCTGGCTCGCTCCCCAGGCTGCCAGGCCAAGGGCACAACCCACCGAGGTGAAGATGGATTTCAAAACAAGTCCTGATGAATCCAAGAACAGCAGAAGGGGAGAGCCAGCAGAGATGGCAGTTCTGCAGCTCTAAACACTTGTTGGGTAATGACTGGCCCGAGATCACGATCTGTGCCACGTGGGCTCAGATTTGTACCAGCAATCACTCTCAAGACTTGCTCCTACAAAAAACACGTTGGCTTTATGTTTCAGCATCTTCCAGGAAACTCAGTGCTCAGCAGAGCGAGCACCAAGCCTGTCTTCCCATAAATTAGGGACACACAATACAATTATCCATTGGGACAACAATACTCATGCCTCAGTATTTTTCCCTCCCAGTGCTCACTGCTATGTAACTGGGTACCCAGAAGTGCATGCACCCCTGCAGCTGTAGGGTGGGTATGGATCACAGACACCACAACAGCCTCAGATATGTGGCTCAGGCTGCTGCCCCAGTCTGCAAGTCACTGCAGAGTTGCAGAGTTGTGTCTCACAAATCAGGAGTGCACACAGAGAGTGGAGCTTGCTGCCTGGCACAGCACAACTGCACTCTTGTGCAAAGCTCAGCCCCACGCCTGGGGCTGATGGAGTTAAACAGTGAACAGCCCAGCTAATTACTATGTACTGCTAACCTCAGTTGCTGGTTCATTTTGAGACCCTTTAAAATATGAACTGTGTATTTTACCCCTATGCACTCTCTTAATGATTTGTTTTTTTTAGACTGAAATCACTTCCAGCCATCAGTTATACTCGAGGTCTCTACACATGCACTTCTCCAAGCACAAATATTTCTTTTTCCTATTGGTCTGCCAGCCCCTGTCAGAGCAAATTTCACTTTAAACTAAATGCTGTGATACTTAAAACCTCTTGGATTACTCAGGCTGCTAGTGTGATCTATGACCTTCCCCAAATGACAGCTGAACTTTCCAATTTGCTTGTACTGCTAGGGAACTGAGGAACACATGCCGAAGAGGAAAACGTTCCTGATGTGCATGAGTGAGGAGAGATTTCTTAACAGCCCTGCTTATTGATGCTTGCTCTGATTCAGAGCATCCAAATTCACATGCCCATGTAGGATCTTAGGTGCCCTGACAAAATTCAAGATGTAAAGAGCAGTTGTGTCCTCTCTCCCAGCAGGAAATAGCAGCCAGCATCCTGCTGCATCCACAAATCCTTCTGGAGCAGACAGGCTTTGTGGAAGGCTCAGCAGGCTCCAACATGGGGAATCCACTGCTGGGGTTCCCCTCCAAGCATCCAAGCTGCTCCCCAGGGCAGGGTATCAGGAGAGGTTGGTGAGCCTGGGTTGGATAATTAACACCAGGGTAATTAACACTTGGGTGCAGAGCTCCCCTGACACTGCACACGCCCACCCCGTCCAAACCAGTGCTCACACTGGGACCAGTGCTGCTGCTGACAGGGGCACTCAAACCACACCCAGGTATAAGCAGGGCCTCAGAAAGACAAGTCCAGCATCACTGGGCAGATTCTTGGTCAAAAGTAAACTCTTGAAATCCAACTGAAAGCCCCCCAGTAGGATCCATGGATCTTGGAGTGATGCAGCAGGATTGGAGGATGCCTGGGAAACAGGTCTGAAGCAGTTTGGCACACATTGTACCAGAGTGTGCTCTAAGAGACTGTCACTGCCTGTGGAGGTGACAGTGGCCCCAGGAAGGCCTTTGAGGATGAAATACCAGCTTAGGAGCTCACATTTTAGGGCCAAAGTTTCATTTGTTTCTGCCCAAAATTAAAGCACTGTGGAATCACTGCCTGCTGAAAATGAACTGCAAACACACAGAGTGCTTCCACCACAGCCAAGATTTCATCTCTAATTCTTTTCATTCTCATCTTTTTCTAAAACCCTGTCAATCCTCCCTCCTTACTCTGCATCAACAAGCCCTCATGTCTCAGAGGCTCTCAGCTACTCAGTGGGGATACAAGATTTATAAGCTTATTAAAATAAAATCTATTTTATTTTTAAAAATGTATAGGCTTTTAATTATGTAGATCCTGACCTTGCTAAGACCAACCAAACACTACTTGCAATTCTCAACTCATCAGCAGCCCTACCAAGTCCTAATGAAGGACTCAGAGCCAAAGTTCTCCACATGCTCCCATGAGTTTCTAGGAGGATTTACATGCAGGTGTGTCTGGTGACACACGTGGCACCTCTGATCACACCTGCAGCTTTCCAAAACTCCTCCTGAGGATCAGAGAAATGGGTTAGAACCTGAGGGGTTCTGAGCATCTTTCAGAAGCCTGACATCAGTACAGTTCATAGCAGTCCTGCTGTTTCCTCTGTACCTTCTCCCTGTATAAACACTGGCTATTTTTATTTCTAAGAATCACTCTTCACTCCCAAGCCATGCCCACCTCAGCCCAGGCAGGTGTGCAGAAGTTCAGCTGCACATCACTGAAGTCCTAAATTTTCTCTTCCATGAATCTACTCATGTGTGACTATACAGTTCCCATCCTGTATTCCCTTGTAAACTCTCATGCCATGAACCCCCATATTCCAGAATGCTGGATCAAGTTCCTGCGTATAAGAGACAAAATTAATCATGTTCAGATGAATCCTGGAGGCTGTACTTTCCCCTCAGGAGGAGCCAGAGCCACAGGAGTGGCACACCAGCCTCTAATCTCCAGACAAGCACAGCATTATAACCTGTACAAATGAGATGCAGTTCACTGATTACAACACTTGCCAACAAAACACACACACAAATTTGCCAGCAGCAAAGGCTGTATTTTTTCTCTCATCTCAGTGGGTGTTTTTGTTTGTTCCTGAAGTGTTGATGAGTGCTGGTTTGAGACAAGGACTGCAGTGCAGAGCAGTAGAACCACACAGGGGATGCTAAGCCCTGCCAGCCCAATTAGCAAACTGCTTGGTGAATGCTGCAGCTCCCTCCCTTCCTCCCTGCCCAGGTTTCCTCTGCAGAGAGACCGGGCATGGAAAGGCAGGGGGAGCTGGGGGCACCCAGGCCTGACCCACTGCACAAGCAGGGATAAAGGCACATGTGCATCCAACCACACCAAGTGGGAAAAGGTTTTGAATTCCACAGAACACACACAGACCTCCAGCTTCTAAAGCTGTCTGCAGGTGTGACACCTTTAGCTAATCCTTTGCAGGTACCAAGGAACCATCACACTTGGTGATGTACACAAGGAACATCACACACAGACTCTGTGGCCTTTCTGCTGATATTCCCTGAGTATTGGATGGGTCCCCAACACCAGCCAGGGCAGGGTAAAGGCATCAGAAAGGGACACAGGCCTGTTGCTGTTGCCCTTGCTTTAAGTCCAAGGATTTAGATGATGATTTCGTCCTACAAGCCAGTTACCTCTGGTTTGCCTTCGCTGACCATAAATTTTCTGTCCTTCAGAGCAAGAGCACAAACCATGTGTTATGGAGAAACACCAAACAACTGAGCAGCCTTAGGAAAAACAATGTTTCTTTATATAATGTCTTGTAACTGTAGATTCTCCCACTACTGGTAATGACGTTAAACTATAAACCACAAGTCTCCTAAATTCTGCCTCTCATGACCCCAAGTTTTTCTCCCCTATCTGTGAAACTCTTTTTTGTTCCATGCTTTCTATTCCTCAAGCTCAAGTGGGAGGGGAGTTTTGTGGCAGTGTCTGTGGCTGTGCCCACTGCATCAATCACCCAAGTCCATCTCTACATTAGCATTAAACATTAATGGCCCTTAAATAGTAATATTGTATCTTCTCACAAGACAGAAAATATCCAAATGAACCTGTGCAATAATACTTCAGCTCCCTCGTGCATCATAATCCAGCTTTTATGGATATGATCATGTCTCTCCTTCCATGTGATCCAGCTTTCTTCAGTGTACTTAATGACTTAAAGTTTCCAATTGCTTCTGGACTTGTTGCCCAGTTGTATCTCAGCACAATACTGCTGTTTCTCCCATTTAATTACAAACAAATGGAAAGCTGACAATGGTGGAGAAATGAGCACTGTGTCTTCTGTGTCAGGCTCCAGCTATGCACCAAGCAATAACCACGCCAAAATTCACTGGGGGAAGGCAGCATTAAAAAAAAAAATATTTCCCAACTGAATAGTAAGAAAGCACTGAACCAAAAACAAATGACCTTGCTTAGCCAAATTCGGTGTGAGTCTTGCTTGAAAGCTGTAGCTCCTGCCATCCCTGCTCTGCAAACACAGCCTGGGACTTGGCCTCAGTTTCTTGCTCTGTCAGTTACCTGCTGTGTGATCCTGGACAAGTTGCTCCTTTTCTCCATGACCTCAGTTTCCCACTGGAGTATTGGATGAGAAAACACCCCAGATATTAAAGACAGCCAAATGACAAACTACAGTAATGAGAAGACTCAAATTAGACTGACATAGAGAGAAAAGACTTTTGCTTATTCTGTAAAACCCTGTAGGAAAAAAAAAAATACTATTTCTGCTTTGTTAGAAAAGTAACCAATACCCAACAGAGCCAGGGGGCAAAACAGCAGCTCAAAGGCTGCAGTTTTTCCCTTGAAGGGCATCAGGAGAGCTCCTGCAGCATTCCTGCAGTCAGGCTCACAGCTCTGCCACACAGACAGGGAGTTCCTCAGCCATTCTCTACAGGATTTCTTAAAAGGTCAAATGCACAGACAGAGCTGGAACGGAAATCAAGAGTCCTGGCTTTCCATTATAACCTCTCCTCTGCTTTTGGCTCAACAACTGTCCAAACCCACTGATTAGATACATCCATTTCTTAAGAATTAATTAAGAACTAAAACAAATAAAAAAAGCCCAGAGGAACAGGAAATAAACTTTCAGCCCCCTCTCTCTTTGCACAGTCCAAAGTGTATTTGTCAACTCCATAAACTGAAGAGAACATTGACTTAATCTGAACTAGGGATAGATAGGCCTAGCTTGGGAAGCTTTCATGCCTCCCTTTTAATTGTCCCCAGCAAGCTCAGTGTTAAACTGGGTACAGAAAGCTTCAGGCAATTGCCTGAGCAAAATAAGATGCTGAAGTTTAACAGAGATGACTGGTGTCACTGACCAGATCAGGATCTGCTCCAACTTCCACCAGCCTTCCCATTTCCACACAGGAAGTGTTCCTTGCTTCCTGTGCTAGAGCAGGTCACTGAAAATATACTCAGAGATAAGCAGCTGAAGCAAAAATCCAGTTTTTTGGTGGAGAATTTTCCCATTAATTATTTATACAAGCTCCTCAAGCCCAAGCACAGCCACTCAAGTTCTGTCCTTCAGCATGAACAGGGACAAAATTCCCTGGAGAAGCCAAGGCCACAGGGCACTGGTGACACCGTGCTGTCTGCAGGGCAGCCTGGTGTGGATGAGAATCCAGATGCTGGAGGGAAGGAGAATCAAGAAATCTGTTCTGCTCTGACTTCCAGCTGCAGCCAATAAAAGCTTTCAAAGCCTTTTCTGAAAGTTAACATTGCTGGGGGATTTGCAGCACTCGCTTGAGCACACCCAGCAAATGCAGTTGCTGTTTTATATCAGTTTATATTCTTCTATCAGTTTTATACTGATGAAGAAACTTTAAATATTTTTTACCATCACAGATGATTGTCCTGATTTCAAACACTTTTATATATTAGCAAAGGGCCCTAGTGAAATCTTGTCAAGGTCTATCCCCAAATCAGCAATGATTTTAGTGAAAATCAAGAAGAAAGTAAATCTCAATGTCTCCTATTTTTTTTATTTTTCTTAGGAATAACTCTGGGTATTTCAGGAAACAAGGCAGATACAAATACAGACAAGAAATGTGATTTGGAGATCAGTATCTTGGAGTAGCATTATATAAAAAACTCAGCTTAAACAAATGAAAAATCAAATGCTTCCAGACCAAAAAGGTTGATCAGGGAGTACTGCAGAAAATAAAATTAAAAAAGCTCAAAACCCTGAAGGCAAATAAACTCTGTAAGCTGATTTATTGTTTTTTAAATCTCAAAGTTAAAAAACCATCATCTTAGTTTTCCAGAGGGAAAAGGGTGGGTCAGTCTTTGGAGTTGGACAGCTGAGGCTGATAAACATAGAATCAGAATAAAATTTTAGAATCAAAGCAATTTTAAGTATTTGGCAAAGAAATTAATTTGATATATTAATTTTTATGCTAGAGACTAGTTCAGAGCACATGTTCAGTTCAGATAATAACCACAAGAAATATCCCACTGATATATGGGCCTTTTTAAAACTCCTCATTTTAAGTTTAATTTTGAATCCTGTGAGCATGCTTAAACCCAGCACACAAAACACCCCTCACTTTATTACAGTTTTAAATCTTTCTTCCAGATCTGGCCTTGCAACCACTTGTCTTGATAAAATAGGTCACGTGAAAAAGGAAGGCTCAATAAAATGAATTACAAAACCAACAAGATTAAACTGATTGTGCTGTTTTTGTACAGTGCAGCCAAATTCTGCAAATATGCTGCTGGCTGTGGTTTGGCATTTAACAGCATGTGATCAGTGAGAAGGAGGAAATTTTATTCTCATTAACTGTTGCAGATTTACTGCAGTGAAAAAGGGCTATGTAACCTGAGAAGTGACAGAATGGAAAGATCAAAGCAGCAGTCTGGAAACTAAATAAACCTTCTGGCTACTTCCTGCAAGGAAAATTCACTCTGGCAATGTAAAACAGAGTCCAGTTAAAAACTACTCTCAGTTTTATGAGCTGTCACAGCAGCTTGAGTGGTTTGGACCAGTCAAGTTTAGAACATTATATTTCCTTGTTTTTGTCTCAGATACTTCTGTAAGCAGTTTTATAGTTTCTTTTTCTTTTTTTTTCTTTTTTTTTTATTTTTAAAGAGAAAAATAAAATTCTTTTCTTTTGCTTGAAATCGAGAAGGTCACAGCTAAACTCATTAAAAACAAGCAGGTCTTCATTTGCACATTCCATTCCCCTTTACTACATTTTAATATTTTACTTTGAGATTTATAAGCAATGTACATTTGCTTTAATAACTCTTCCGCATTCTGTTCACTTATTGTTTAATATAAGTGCAAATCAGTTTACAGAGCCCAGATGGCTTGTAACCAGGGAGCCAGTCTATTCTAGTAGCACATCTGGAGGGACTGAGCAGCAGACAGAACGTGGGAATTAATTAATGTTACATTTCAGAAGAGACAGACCCAGGTTTGGGGGATTTTTTGCTAAGACATTCCAAAGGACTTGAGCTCACTGCTCCAGCATTTGGGTATTCTTTTAAAATTCTTAATAACCACCTAAACCATGATGGTTAAATGAGGCCAACTGCAGGTGGAATATAATAAAATAAAAAGCAACTAAAAAAAAATGTAAAAGTGACTGCAAGTGAAAGGGGCCCAAGCATTCTGTATTCCAAAAGAGCTGAAGTGCATTAAAACCTCAATACTTATTCTCTTCCCAAATGGCATCTGCAACTTGCTGAAAAAAGTGTGCTATTTTAACTGTGTTAAAATATTCCCCAGCAAGCTATTTCATCTCTCCCATACTGCTGCAATTGTTGGCAGCAATTAAACCTCTCTTACAGTAAATGAAACAAGGGCAACCTGATCCTTCCCAGCTCCAGACCACACACCTTGGCCAAGTGGTGTGGTCTGGTCAGTGTGGGAGCAACCAGGAGAGCTCTAGCACCTGATTCTGGAGGAGTAACTTCCCTTCTGCTGCTCCAGCTCTGGCACCTGGCTTTGGAGGAGTAACTTCCCTCCTCCTCCCTCATCTGTGTTTCCCTGCTCACCTTGGCTATCAGCTCTCAAGGACTGTGGGCATCAGGGAGATACAGGGAGAGCTGCTTGGGAGCTTCTCCTGATCCTAAGAACACAGTGACAATAAATAAACACACAAGCACACACAAAAGTTGTTGCATATCAAATACTGGATATGAGTGATATTATCCTTTTATGAATATTCCTCAATTACAGCCCTAATCCTTCAGTGGTGCAAAAGTTCTCCAAACTCTGGGAAAGTCTTACTGGTGAATATTGGCCAAAATCTTCATCCTCAGGAATAATCAGACCCCTGTCTCCAAAAACGCTCCAGTAACTGTCCACAGCATAACAGCAGGATTTGGTCAGACACTTTTAGTGACACCTAAGCTGGATTGTATGATCAGGTTGCAGGGTTTCTATAAAAAAGGCTTTGAGAAGACAGTATGAAAAAAATAATGAAGTGACAGCTAGCAGGAACATGACCACTACTCAAAAAAACCCCAAAAAAACAGGAAAGGACAGAGAGAGCTCTAGTTTAATACTGCTGCAGAAACAAATTACTGTAAGACAAAAAGAAATTCAAACTCACATTCAAAAGCTCTTAGCAATGAAGCCTTCCTGTTCTGGAAGCACTGCTGCCACATTTCAGTACTGAAGGAGAATAAATACAGTGAATTTTGGGTCATTTTAGGCCATGATCCAGGCAGGATCTGAAGCAGTCAAGTGAAGTCCTTCAATAACTTTGTCCCAGACTGTCACCAAAACCCTCCGAAAGGCAGCACTTCTCACATTATTTTAGATGCAAAATCTCAATTCCAGAGGTATTTAGCACCTGGATAGGCACTGAGGAACAAAACTTCTCTGCCAGTTCCCCAGGAATAGTCAGTGCCTTTAACTTCAATAAAATTCAATATGTAGGCACAGTTAGGACAACAAAATATGATAAAAAGGGTGACTCTGCTGCCACTGACAAGATTTTTGTGGGACTAAAAAAATAAAATACATAAACCAACCAAAATAAACTCCCTTATTTGTGTCCAGGAATTTCATTGGTTCTGGGCTTTTCTTTAAGGTCTTTTCAAATTCGTTTCAGTGGGATTTACAATTTGCTAATACTGATGTGTGATAAACTAATAAAACCTGCCTGCAAGGTTATAGGCCCAATTTACTAATAAAACCTAATTCAATTCTCCTGGGAAATGCAAATTAAATAGTGTCCAAATGGCACAAGCTGAGTACAACTCTGCTGAACACACAGCAAATGCAACTAAGTTGGGTCTTGTTTTTAAAATAAGGTTTAATTATGGAAAAGAAGTAGTACTTCACAGAGCTGTAAGAAATAGCACTATGGTAAAATGGCTCAAAGTAGAATCATCTTGTAATAGTAATTTATACTCCTTTAGGTTTTCTTTCCATTCAATTAAAAGATTTTATACTCACTGTATGTCCACTTCTAAGACAGGGAAGTATTACTGCCTCTGTTCAAATAAGGAGGAAAGAGATGTGGGTACTCTCAGCACAGACCCCACATGAGAATATTTTTTGTCTAAAAGAGCATGAAACAGGTTGTTCTACCACTGCTGTCTGCTGCTGTCTGCTAACAGAGTGGTTTTTCACCCTCAGAGACAGCCTGCAAGATGGTTCTTACCTCCTGAAAGGCTGGGAAGGGAATGTTCCAACTTCTAAATAAACTGTGCTGAACTTTACTGAAAATAGAAAATGGATGAGACACATTCCCTGGCAGGGTCACCAATTCCTTCAGTCCTTTCCTTTAGCAAATCTAACTGAAGATGAGGATCTAAATGGAATAGAGCTCTAAATGTCAAAGTAGGATGTAAGTTACAGGTACAACCATTTAAAAACATTTTGATAATCATTCATAAAGTGCACATTTGCCAGCACCTGCTGCAGTTCCTGTACCTGACCCAGATGGGAGATGTTCAGCTGGGACTTGTGACTGGGCAATCACTGGCAATGAAAGGTTACAGCTCTAGGTTGTTCCACCATGAAAACTCCCAACAGATTTTCATCCAAGTGAAAAAAGGCCCCAGATATGAGCATTCTTGCCATTCAGTGTGGAATTTTAGCACATGCAGACACAACACATAGTTAGCCCAGCTACAGACAAGCCAAGTCACACTGAGAGCGTTGGAGCACCAGGACCTGTGGTCAGGTACTGTTTCCATCAAGCCCAGACACAGGAGCCCAGCTGTGCACCCAGGAATTTGCCAACAGCAGCCACAGCTTCCCTGGGGCCAGCACAGAGCAGCCTGTGAGGGTCTGGCTCCAGACACTGAGCTCACAAAACATCCCAATGACCTGCCATGGCAAAAACAGGACACGCAGCCACAGCTTCAGGCTGTAAATCCAGGCAAGAGGAAAGATGTTCCACCAAGGACAGAGACATGCAGTCACCCCATAAAACTGGTTGTGCTTGACATGCCAAACCTCACTGCTTCCTGGGAAGAAGCCTCAGTCAGATCTCTGCTGGGAAGAGCTGGGAGTGCACACGCTGGGAACAGCACAAACAGACAGGCCTTGTCTCAGAGAAAATAAAGATTGTGCAATGGCAGCTCTGCTGCATTTTATAACAAGGTTAAAGGATCCTGCACTGGAGAAAACTTCCTCAGGGTAAAAAAAAAAAAAAAGTTCTGGCCAGCTCTAGCATTCCAAACTATTAATCTTTTCAAAGCTACAGACTGAGAAGATTTGAGAACTCTGTCGAAGATATTAACCAAAAATTGGCTTTTGCCCTCAGAGTTTGAACCATTACCAAGCTGTAGTTGGGAAAGGTTAAGAAGTGGCCTCTTCCCCAGAAGGCAAAAAAAATCCTGTGGCTATCTCTATTATAAGGTATTTAGCCATCACTATTATGTTTGTGTCTTAAGAACGTAATTAGTCTCCAGAAAGTGATTAAAATTTGATAAATGACCATAGATTCTGGAAGATGTCTTTCAGCTGGTCTTTATCCTCTGCAGCTCAGACACTAAGCTGTCATCACATCAGCCAAAGGTGAGGGATTTTTGTTTGCCACAATCATAAAACTTTCACTCAATATTAAGCCTTATCAGAACCAGAACCCTTCAATTCAGATTTTAGTAACAGATGAAAATTTCAAATCTATGCCTAATGCCCATCTGCTTCTGAAAGACAGTAAGATGATTCAAAGCTGGTAATCTAATCACAAAAATCTTTTCCCAGCCAATGAAAAAAACCTGGATAGAAATGTCAAAACAACCTCCTTAGCCATGTGTTTTCTGCTGAATGGAAAACATACCTTACAATCTGTCTGCATTCTGCTCCAAACCTTTGAGGAAAACAAAGAGATGCTCTTTGTGGACTTTATCATTGCTCCTGTGGATGTTACATTCTGAAATAATTCTATTTACAGGCCTCATAGGTAACAGTACAACTCCACTAAGAATATAGTTCAGGGCTAAGAGCTGTAAATGGAAGTTGAAAAACACACAAGAAAGATCCCCAGAAACAAAGCATTTCTCAGGGTGGCACTATCAGAAAAATGGCAGCTGCCCAGGTCTTCACTTTTGTGCTGCTTCTGCTTCATGATGCCAAGTAAAGGAAATAACAATTATCAGGATGTGGACGTGTCCAGAACAGCAAGCAAATCTACAAACTGAATTCAGGGCTAGATAATTCCCTTCAACATTGTTCTTTACTTCACAATGCAGGAATTGATCATGTGAGGTGGCATTCTCAACTCCAGAGAGTAACACTACTCCAGGTCTCAAAGGAAAAGTCCAAGACATCCCATGAGGGGAAGGCAGTGTCTGATAAAAAGCCTCTGAGACACTCCACCCAATTCCCCAGATCAACAGATGTTTTTACTGCCAATGCTGTCACTTCATGTTTCCCTCTTGACAATGACAGGGGAGAACAGGCCCGATGTGGTAACCCAGTGAGTGCAGATGCCTATCCATAATTCAAGTATTTTTAATTCCTGTTGTGCTTGACTTCAAAAAAGCACTTCCCTACCCTCCTAAGACTGTGCAGCAGCTCAGGTGTGTAGGTCCAGTGTCTCGTGGGACAGGGGCTCCACAAGAGATGCTTGTGGTATCCCTGCTGGGTAACAGGGGAGTCAAGCATTTCAGCAATTGCACCTGCAGATACAGCTGCTGCTCCAATTGCTCTGAATTTTCCCAATGGAATTGCAATGGCAGAGGGTTCCCTGGATCTCTGACAGAACAGCATCCCCCAGCCAAGGAAGCTCACAATCTAACTGGAGTGACAATATGACACATGGCAGGTGGTGTGGGCTGAGTTATCAAACATCACTTACAGGGAAAATCTTCAAGGCAGTTTGAGTTTCATTGTGGTCCTTGACAGCCTCTCCTCACAGACACATTTCTCTGGCTCCAAAAATGAGGATGGTGATCAGAACACATTTAAGCCCTGGTAATGCACTGAAGGCACCCACACCCGTTCAACAAGAACTCAGTTTCTCAGTGATGTGCAGCCACTAAAAACATGTGATTTTCTGGCTGCCTTTTCAATCCTCCTGGAGGCAAGGGAAAGTCCTGATCCACTCTGAGCACATTGCAAGGACAGGAAATAACCTCAGAAATTAAAGAGGTAACATAGCTTCATTGTTTCTCATAGGAATGCAGAAAGGAAAAGAAAGGATTAAATTATTCAAGGCTGAGGAGCAAGAAGTCAGCTCATGGTTGTTACCAACCTCAAAATTTATAGGGTGGTCTTAAATGACAGAGAGACTTCAGAACCCACCCCATTCCTTAGCAAAACCTGCTTCTATTACAGAACTGAAAAGCCCAATATAAAAGGCAAAGACCAGAAGACACAGGCACAACAAATAAGTGTATAATAAATAAAAAAGTATAACAAATGGAAACACCAAAACCAAGAATATATTCATAATTAGCAATCCCTCTCTCAACTTCCAAAACATGTTACTATTAATTGACTTGCAAATTGTCTATGAAAACCACAACTCAGCTTTCTTGCTAAAAAAGTTTCTGAAAACATATTCAAATATTAATAATAGAAAAACGAACCATTTTTATAACAAAAATCTTGATTTATTAAAAGCTGGAACTGGTTAAAAATAAATCCTTGACATAAGGTTCTTGTTAGCTTTAAACTGTAAGCATAAATATACCCTAGAATTATGTTTTGGTATGGCTGAAATGTACACTATATAACACATAAAAAGCGCCTTGACTTGCTGCTATTATTTTTAATTAGGCTCCGTAGCACGTATGGTTTTACCTTCCAACACCAGTTCAAATTGGGAGAAGGGAGCTCCAGACTCATGGGACTGGCAATTCCATGGCTCATGCCTTGGAGCACTAATGCATTTTACATGAGGTCTGAGCATCAGGAAATCCTGGCTGCTGGCGCCAAGCACTTCCAAGCCATAATGACCCACATGTGAAAAGTCAGATTCGCCACTCAGCTGCCAGTATCTATTCTATCAAACAATTCACTCCTGCTCTGCTCCAAATAAGACAGAACATTTGCAGCACTCCACACTGTTTCCAATTAGACTGTGTGTCTGGGCTGCAGATAAGTCCATGGAGCAATCATAGTGAAAGAATTCTTCCTAGAAAACAGAATTCTCCTGAGAAATCCCAATATTTCCAGAGGCCATCATCAATGGGCCAACCTGCAATTTTTCTGCTTTCATTCTTGAGGTGAGCCTTCAATGCCTTGAAACATGCAAGAAAATTCTACAAATACTTAGTTTAACTAGGTATACACCAGATGTATTTTGCTGCTCATGTTAGTTGGAATACAATCCAATTAAAAAGCAGGTTACTATTGGAGCTCCCTGATGAGGGAGCAATTTGAGGCTGAATGTGCCTTCATTTTTAACCAAGGACATTGAAGATGGTTTTGTTTCCCAGCTGAAAACTCTCTGGCAAAACAAAATATCTTGACTGGGGTTTTCTGTAAGTTTTCTTTCAAACAAAGGAGTCTGCAAGTTCTACCCTACACATCCTTCCCACACCTCCAGGTGGGCTTGAAAACTGTTGGGAGCACCCTCCAATGCTCTGGTGAACAGAGAAATCCATCACCTCGTGGGCTGTGTGTCTATTCTGAAGGTAAAAATGGTGAGTCACCCACTGAGACCCCCAAGAGCAGCACAGAGCTCACACTCACCTCAGTTCCTCTCCCACCTGCAAGCTCTGCAACAAAGGTTGCACATTTGGAAACAATCAGCACAGGCACCAGCATCCCATTCCCAAACACAGAGTCACATCACTCTGAACTTGATGCTTACTGAGTATAAATATTTACCTTTTTCTAGAAGATCTATCTCAAATTCTGATTTTTTTCCCCCCTGAGCATGTTAGTTATTTTAATTTGTCCTTAAAAACATTACCACCACTCCAACCCTTACTCAGTGTTCAGCTTTCTGGTGCATCACAGGTAGAATAAACCAACAAAACTAAAGTCCACCACCCTTGATTAATTCCAAGAAGCCAAAGTAAGGGAGGAAAATCTTTTTTTCTTCAGCTGTACATATTGTGAATAATTTACATTTTACAAATGGTGACTAAAGTTATTAGTGGTGAAAAGAACATTCCTTTGGAAAGAAACAACTTCAGCCCCAGGGCTGGGCATATCCAGATAGCTGGATCCCTTTGAAGTGAATGCTGTACCTTGACTATCTAGGATTTGAACTGTTTCCTGCTCATGAGTGCACAGAATTCATTATAAAATGATAAAAATTATATTTTATATATATTATAATTATAAAAGGCATTTCCTAAACTCTATGGCATCAGGATTTATGAAGATTCCATTCTTGGAAATGAGCGTTTTCTATTTTGAACTCGTGGGAGAAGTTTACTCAGAAATTCAAACTGGAACAGCTTGCCAACATTGAGAAGGAGAGCTCTTTGACCAGAGGGGAAATTCTGAGAAAGATCTCCCAGAATATCAGCAAAATCTGGTGCCTTTTGTTCCTATAGCCCATTTTCAAAGTGCCCTCAGGAATCTGACTGAGAATACCTTGGGAAGACTCAGCTTAATGGAAAAACACCTACAGCAGCTGCAAGACTTCTTTTAAATTTAAGAATACTGGAAACAAACATCATTGGGGTAAATCAGCATCTCAAGCCTCTCTTTAGATGTTTCCCAACATCTGAAGAGTATTTGAGTAGTTGTCACAACAGGTGGTGTGTTCTGTGTTACTGTTCTATTCTACAGCTTTTGGAAAGCTGTGATGTATTACAACATTAGGATGTTAAAATAGACATGTGATTCAGGCAACAGAAATGAAGCCCTTCAAAGACACTTGAAGAGCCACTGCAGGATGATAAGAATTCTTCACTAGGAGCAACTTACTTGCCAGAGAAGGGGTGCTGTCCAACCAGGTCTCCATTCTGAAGCTGGTAATCCCCAAAGATATCCGGACTCACCGCTCCATCGGGGGCTATCAGCCCATCTAGAAAAACAAAATACAGTGATTTGTAAAGAGCAAAATTGATGGCAAGTGGGCAAAACCACCTGTCCTGGTTTCTTTTAGAAATTCATTAGGAGTTTAACTTACAATATTTCTGTGAGGAACAAAAAATCAACAATAATACTGAAACCCAGCAACTTCAAGTACAAAATAATTCTTACTGGGGCTTCATGGAGCATCAGCCCACTGCTCTGAAAAATGCTGTACCTAAGAAATATTCTCTTAGCCCTTCTTCCTTAAGCCTATAAAAGTAATTTCAAGACAAATCTTGTCTTATCCATCAAAGTAAGCCCAAAGAACAAGTAATGAAAAAGGTAAAACATTAATCTTGATCAGCAGCATAAAAATAAAAAAGCAGCAAAGATCTTAATTGTTCAGACTCAACACTGCACCACTGTATCTCTTCAAACTTGTTGAGAAAAACAAGAAAGTGACTTCAAACCTGTTTATTTTATCTTGCCCATCTTTTAATATTTCAGAGCTCTTTCCAACAAGGCCAGGTTTTTCACGTGATAGTCTCTTAAGAACACAGGTTACAGATTTTTTGTGCTTCCCTTGTATTACAACACTGGCATATGAAGATGCAGACATTTCTAAAGCCAGAAGTATTCCTTAAAGGCTTCACAGTCTCTGCTTGCTTTATGAGGAAAAGAAAATCAGGAGCTAACATCTTCCTTCTGTTACATCAATGTAAATCCAGAAAGTGTCTTTGAAGTAAAGTCACTGAACTGACCCCAGCTGAGTGAGAGCCCAGCTTAACTCTTTGCTCTTCCCACTCACAAAACACATTTCTTTTTAATATTAAGAGCACAGTTCTTACTTGGTAATTACTATTAGGCTCTAATCAGATAAAACAAGCTCTTTCATTAAAACAGACCCTACATCAGTTTGTCTCCATTACTGTACAAAAATGATTCCAGACTCAAAGTGCACAAAGCATCCCCATAAAACCAGGGCAGAAACAGGTACATCCAGACTGATACATTAAGAGTTTAAGAGAGGGAAGAAAGAGATTCCTAATGACTAGGAAGTTACAAATGCCATTCCACTTTAAAGAAAGAGAGATAAGATCCAGGGAGTCACAGGCCACTTAGCTTAACCTCTGTGGTTTCAAAACTACTAAAACTGCCTGTGCAGGAAGCGGTGGAAAGTTACTTACAGACACAAGGGCTTAGAGATGATGACTCTGGCATTCAAACAAATCTCCCTGTGCTTTATGAATTTACCTGATGTTTTTTGAAGATAATATAGTGACAAGTGATAAAAGGAATAGAATTGACACATCTAGATTTTTAACAGACATTTGATGAGGTGCTACAGAGATTCATTTAGAAGATAATACCTCATGGGAAAGAGACTGAATGCAAGGCAGCAGATTGCAAATGAAAAATGCCAGCCATGATCAGACCACATTTTAGCAGCATCAGATTGCTGTACATGGCCATGTTCTAATTGCAGACATGTGTGTACAGTATGTGGAGGAGTATGACTTGACAAGCAAGTGATCTGGCAGGGATCAATATTCCTCATTCTCTCAGCATGTTCAGCAGGACACGGGTACCCTGTGACATCACACAAATAGAAAATTCCCAAAGAAGTGAACATTGAAACAACCTTTATTAAGACTTGTGCCAAATTTTTCTAACTCACCTCCTAGTCCATATGCTCCACTGAACTGAAATCAGGAGGACCATTGTCACTTTTATACCTGCAGCACTTCAGATCAAAAGCAATCCATTTAAGTGACTGTGCATTTTAAATAGTCAGGCTAGGTTAAAACTTGTCTTCTTGGAGAGCAAAGAAACTTAAAAATAACGTCTGTCTTCATATTAATAAAGCCAGCACTACATTTTAACTTTGAGGCTACTGCTACCACTACTTAAAGTGTCTTCAATCAAGAGTGTTAACAGTCAAACCATAACACTCAGAGTTATGGCTCACATGAATTTATAGGAAAATGAAAGCACATGGATAGCATCAGCTGCAGAAAATGTGATTACACAGTTAAAGGACATCTGTTGTTATGTACGTTTCAACATAAATTAGGTCATGTACTTTCAGAGCAAGAGAGACACTGAGCTCAGGAAGGTAACTTCAGAGATTCTACCACATTTTTCATGTAGATTTAAATTACTGTGCAAGAAGAGATTGGCCTGTCATGAAGTAAGGAACTCATCTTGCCATCAGCGAGCTCAAGAACGATTATGGTCAAGGTGGGACTTGTACTGAGTGTCAGCCATCAGTGTAGATCACTTCTAAAATGATCAAACTGGAATATAAGTATTTCATTTCTGACAGCACAAAGATCTGTACTTTCGGTGGGTTTGGGTTTTTTTCACTAAATAATGATCTATCCTTCAAAAACCCAAATCTCTGTTCCAACTGGTACCTTAACCTGTAGCCTTTTCAAAGGAATATTATGTCTCTTCTGAGATGCCACATTTCAAAAGCTGAAGTCTAGGAAATTGCAGAAGCACACAATTACTGACACTTGTTGCAATGAACCTGAGCAGTGAATCTACCTTTTAAATATAATCACTCTTTAAAAGGACTACCTTTAAAAACAAAAGCACATTTCAAACATCTGCAGAACATATCACCAGAATTCTACCTTTCCTTCCCAGTCAACTATCAATTCCAGCACAAAAAATCCAAAAGGGAAAAAATATGACACTAAAGAGGCAAGTTGCTATGGCAGAAGAAAAAGAAGCTTTATGTTCTGATATCCTTTGAGAACAGTATTTGAAATGCTACTGAGACCTTGCACAATTATTTTTTTGCAGCAGCTATGAGTGAAGACAATGGGGTTTAGTGGTTTTGTTTTTCTAATTACTCTTCCTGCAAATTGATCCAGAGTCACAGAGTTTTGTGACTCATGCTTCATGGCAGAGGACTGGACACTTATGTAGAAAATGAAAAACACAGACAGCAATTAAAAAAAAAAAAAAGAAAGAAAAAAATGCATGCACTCAGTTATCCAGGAGTTTAAAAGGGATCTAAACCCACAAGTTTGAGAGGATAAGCCAACTCCTAGTTAGAAAAAGTTATGAAGACATTTATCCACTGGGCAAATTATTTCATTATTGTCTCCTGCAAAGTTTTTTTGAATCTTCCTCCTGAACAGCTGGCAACACTGGATTAGATAAATCAGCATTTACAGAAGAGATTCACATGCTTCCCTAAATCCTAGATATACAACAGCAAAAATCACACAGATAGATTTAGTTTAAAGTCATGGAATGATGGCCTCTGCTAAAGAATCTACAAGTTTGCTGTGACTCAAGTCTTTCATCAATATCTGTAATAAAAATCCTACTACAAAACTAAAATTCAAAATTCAGCACAAATCCCACAGCTGTGAATTTAACAGAGATGAGAGAAGGTTTTTGCTTACAGAGCAAACAAACTATGGACACAAGAAATAGGTGGGAAGAACAAGGCTGGGCCACCTTTACTTGACTCCATTGTCATGGTCCATCAGCTCTCTGAGACAGGTCTACTCATATTCCTGCAGACCTGTAACATTTCCTAAAATCATGGATATGCAGTACTTAATCCATCACTAACACCCTGATGCCTTAGGATTTTTAGATTTTATATTTTTCAAATCTTGTACTGCTTTAGTGTATAACTCTAAACTCCATAGAAAGTGTTACTTAACTGTCTTCACATTTTGGCCAGACAAACCAATTCCTGAAACTCAAGGACACCTCACTGCCTCAGGCCCCAGAAAGTAGGAATGAAAGTGAATTATGGGGGAGCAAACTGGAAGGTAAATGACTTTTTTACCTGAAGCTGTAACTGGAGGATTAATCCCTGATATGTAAATGGACCAAACTTATAATTGTCTGAAAAAACTCACTGCCATCAGTCTGTCTTGGGTGTAGCCCCTTCTGGAGGCTTTTGACTGCCCAAGGTGTACCTATTGAAAGTCTTCAATAAATATTCTCTCAATCTCTTTTATTCTCTCAATCTTCTCTAGCCTCTGTTCTAAGTAGCCACTCCATGGCATCAACCCCAACAAGGACAAGCCCCTCCCTGGCTGGCATCAGTGCTGCTCCCAGTGCCACAAAACCAGAACTGTCCTGCTGGTTTGAGTCAGGCCTAGCTCAAGCTCCCACTGCAAATGCAGAGGTGGCAATCCCAGGACTAAATACTGACAGGTGCTGCCTTACCTGCACTATAGTAGAGGTCAGGTCTCTCCAGAATATCCCCCTCATGGATGTAGGGCTCAATGGGATCATCCCCATACAGGTACTGCTCGCTGTCATCCATCTGCCGGCTCTCCACCATCTCCAGCCACTGCGAGTTGTGCCACCGAAACTTCTCTGTCTGGATTTTTTTAGCCCATTCCTCATCGTATTCCTGGTAAAAATCACCACACAGTGGTTTAGGGTGAGCTATAGACAAAGCTGGTGTAAGGACATGGCAGGGGAATCCAACATCAGCAAAAGATGCAAGTTCAGGGCCTGGTGACTTTAATGCTCTGCTCAGTTGCACGTTCTTTGAGCAAAGAAGGGATTTTGCAAGCGTTGGGCATTATTTGGGTTTGTGATGTAGCAGTACAACCTTCCCTTCATGGTTTGGAACTTTACACCAAACAGAAAAAACTGCTTTGAACAGAACAGTTCTATCATCAGTCTCATTTAACTTTAAATTTAAAAATTAAAAAAAAAATACAAATTACTGCCAATCTTCAGGGGATTTTTAGTATTTAATTATTAACATTGGCCAAATACCCTGCACATCTTCATTAGATAATCATTTCCTAGGATAACTAGTTACTAAAAAGATCTATTGAGAAAAAAGGCTGTGATAAAACCAATAAATTTCTTTCATGAGCTCCAGCAAGGATTTAATTTTCAACTTCATGTCAAATTCTATGTACAGTGTTGAACAACCACAAAAATGGTAGGCAAGTAAACTCTGAGGGGAACTTCTCCAGAAAGCTGAGTAAAACAGGATATAGGTTCCAGTCATTATGGAAAAACATAAAGGCATGAAATTTCAATGTGGATTACAGCCTAACTGCACTCAAGTGATGTGATATCCATGTGAAGGAACATGAAGTGACATAGCCTATGGTCACTGCAATCAGCTGCTCAGAGAAGGATCTTCTAAACAGAGCAGATTTTGGGGGCTGGTGATTTCCACAGAGGGAGCACCAACCCATGGATAACATTCTCAGTCCTGTTGGGAAGATAGGACCCAGCTATCTCTAGGAAGCTCATACATATGCAATCTGCAGATGGTATCAATTTGGGAATAGTCACGAATAATACACAACAATTTGTGCTTTTTTAAACCAAAGTATTGTGAGCAAGAATAACATCCCTAACCAGAATGTTTCTTCTTGTGGAAAGAAATATCCTTATGAAACACATCCCACTCCACTGTCTTCTAAGCTAATTAGAAAGGAGAGAGAAGTTGAAAATAATTTCTTCACTCTCATGGTTTGGTTAACACATGATCTAGACAGAGCTTCCTCAGAGATCTAAGCTGCAGTAGTTTAAGGCTTTAAAAATCTGTTTTATTTAGCCCTGAACAGGAACATGACACACAATTAGTGACAATGCCTTGGTTGTGGAAGTGGGAATTTCTGCTCCTGCTAGACATGCCAAGGTAGATCTGTCTCCAACCAGAGGCCATAAAATGGCAGAGAAGACAGAATCAGATAGTTTAGTAGCTCAGGTTAAACTTCTGAAAGCCCTATAATCTGAACTAGAGGTTTTAAACTGACTTAATATTCAACCAGCCACGTCTTCATTGCTGTCATGTGTGTTCCACAGGTAACACACCCTACCCTGTGCCTTTTCCACCTCTGCATTGGTGGACAACACAAAAGACTGGCCCTGCCAGTCTGGCAAAGGCTTCTCTGACATTGCCAACAACTGTAACACCCAAGATTTCATTATTCTCAATTTCTTTCAGTTCCACCTGTGATCAACACTAATTCCACTCCTCACCATCCTGGCAACTCCTGTTCAGTGATCCTGTCCAAAACCTGGCATCCTGCACAATCCTGCACACCTACAGAAGGTATCTCCTGTGGGATCTATAGATATTCTCAGTGCCTAGGGAAGCAAAATTCCACTTTCTGTCTGTCAGAACTACTGCAGCCTTAGGGAGGGAGAAAAGACAAGACCAAAAACCCAACAAACACACACTTACACCTCCTACTGTTTGGAAAAGAACACCTCAGGCTATTTCTTGATTTTTTTTTTTTCTCTTCCATTTCCACTCTTGATTAAAAACTAGAAGTGACAGTAAAAACTTGGAAAAAGCAAGATTTATAAAATGGTTCATAAAAGAAAAGACAAGGCATGGCTTTCAGTGATGATATCTGACCAGCACCTTGGAAACAGCTCCTTTGCTGCATCTGCCAGAGCTAAATCCTGGGCTGGCTATTATGTCAGCCTCCAGCAGCTGTGAATTACTTAAAAGCTTTAGAGAAACATCTTGTAACTGCCAGAAATCATACTGCAGTCTCAAGAACACTATTCCCAGAAGTCATGATTGCAAAGAAGGGCAGGAAAATAAACAAATTTAACAAACAGCAAATTAGATTAACCTCTCTGAAAGCCGAATCCCTTTTACTTTTCAAATTTCTCAAAAGCCAAAAGGCCATCAGCTAAATCACCTCACTCACATTTACCATCAATACACTTTGAAAACACTTGAATATTCCCAAAGTTACAACCCTAAATGTATCCCACTTCCTGACATCAGAGTTCCATTCACACCACTGTCCAAACATACTGAATGTCTGTCAGAAATAGACATCAACTTCTTATATCCTCCTGCAAAAATCAGTTAACATTTCTCAGATTCTAACTGACTTTTCCTTCAGATAATGACAGCAGGGCAGAATATTTCTATATATTCCACATTTACCATCCTCTTTTAAGAGGTTTAAGATTCCCAGGTAATTTTCCTCAATCATTCACCTAAATTTTGGAAAATGGTATTAGCAACTGAACAGCACATTACTTAAAAACTACAATTTATCCATTCAAGTACTTTGTTCTTGTTGTTCATTCCCAGTGCAAAAAGCAAGGTACAAATGTTACAAAGAAGTGACTGCACCAGACCTAGATCAATGATGAGTTTTGTGAGGAGTTTCATCCTGGCAGCAATCACAGAAATGGAAGATTTGCAATAATCTAGAATGATTTACATAACCTCAGCACAAAAAAAAAAGGTCATTTAAGTAGTGCTAGATCAGTCTGTAGATTTTCCACGGAAATATGCAAAACCACCACTGGGTAAATGATTAATGGAATAACATCAGAATGGAAGAAAAGCTGTAAATGCAGGACTACAGCCAAAAGGCACAAATAAACCAAATTAAAGACATTTAGAGCAAAACAATTCCCTAAAACACTTCAAGTTTTCCAGTAATTATATTTTGACCTATTAAAACCCTTCTTATTATTATTTTGTGAAGTTTTTTGGTGGTTTTTTATTTTGTTTTGTTTTTCTGTTTTGGTTGGGTTTTGGTTTTTAAATACACAAAGCACTCCGTCTTTACAAGGGAATTTCTGCAAACATGAAACCAGAAAACTGAAAATTATGGAGATAGAGCTATAGCTTTGAGCCCTCCAGTCCTTTTAAATGTTAGGCTACTGGAAAAGCACTGCAAGGGAGAATGAGGTGAACAGAATGTGCCTATTTTCCAACACCACCCCCCTCAAACACCGCAGTCATGGTCAGAAACTTGAAAGGAGGAATTCTGAAAGCTGATTTTATTCTCTTTGGAGCTCCCTGACATCACTGTTTTTAACATTCGGTTTCCATAAATCCAGAAGTGTCATAGAAGATGTATGGCTCGACTCTGGGAGGAATGTGCCATCCTTTTTGAAGTTCTACTTCCAGCTTTGTTTACTACTGAACCATTGAAATATTATGAAGCGTTAACTGGCCCATTATCAGAGCGTGTCTGTTCCCTATCAGGGTCCCCTTTGTCACTGGCTTCCGTCACACCTTGTATCTGATTAACACACTATAGGATAACACAGAGCTACACAGATCTGCTTTGTGTTCTCTCACAGCTGATGAAAAACAGATTTTCCTTTTCACTTTAATGTGGTTGCCCTTTAATTGGGTCTGTAATAGGGTTCATTTGATGTGATTCCTCATACTGAACTGAAACTGCTATGCAATAAGTAGAATGCTCATTATGTTCAAGGCTCTACTTAGTGATTTGTTACATTCTTCATTAAAAACCTACTGTTTGCATGAAAGATTAAATTAACTATTTATTAAGAAAGGAAAGATTTATCTTGTCTAGCTATCCAAAAGTTAGGCATGTGATTTTAAATCTGTGCCTCTACAAACTAAGGAGAGAAACAGATGTTAGGGATCACCTTCTGCAGGTGCCTACCACACCTACCTTAGTGTAAGTACCACTGCAGGGCAATTCCTTCACAGGCCAGGGAAAAAAATCCTTCCACCACTTACACTTGTGCAACCTGGAGTAACTGCTTCACAATCAGCTTCATTACCATAAATATATTCTGACAGGAAGCTCACAGAAATCTGGGAGCTGAAATTAATGGCAAGGCAAGGAAAAAAGAGTAACCATTGATTCCCTCTAAATTTAGGTGGTTCCATAAAACGTAGGGCACCCTCAAGGCTCCTGTATTGGCTATAGCAGACTAGAGAAAGTTTTTCTCCTCCCTTTTGGAGGAATGTAAGTTACCTCATTGGCAACTTGTTGTGTAAGTAACAGATCAATGGTTTAGCTCATCTTCTTAGTCCTACAAATCCAGAGAACAGGCACCAGTGCTGAAAGGGGATCTGTCCAAGTCAGGTTTTATGTGAAGACAAAAACAATCAGGACACTCTTGCCTTATCTAAAGCTGCCTGTGGTTACTCTGCTGCAGGCAGAGCCACAAGAAGCAGACTGCTGGCAAATTGAACAATGAACAGAGGAAACTGCAGCAGCTCAGCTACAGCCCCAGCCCCTCTGCCCACCTCTCTGTTCTCATGTTTGCCACAGGATAACAGGGCAACAAGATGCACCACAGAAAGGGAGTCCTGTCAAATGAAGGGAAAACCTTTTTTCCTGGAGTGACTACAGCACTCTTCATGGAAAGAGGACACCAAGCTGGAGTCAAAGGTTATCTATTTTCAGAGCATGCTGCCTATTCAAATAAAGCCCACAGCAAATCCCTGTGGTCTGCTCTTCCTTGACTCTAAGAGAGCTGGCCAACATCTCCTACAGCTGGCCCCAAATCCCAGAGCATGGAGGGTTCACAGCACATTCCTGCTTCTTATGTGAAATTCCAGCATTCCCAGCATGGAGGATTTCTGTCAGGGAGCTTAGCTAACATGGAAAGATGCAAGCTGATCATTAACAATGAATTCCATAAAAGGCAAACGTTATTTGCCATTCATTACAAATACCCAGAGCAAAGAACAAGAGCTGGAAAAACACCTTAGGCATGAGGCCCTTCCTAAATCCCACAGACAATGCTGTAACTATCTAAAATGATGTTTTACTCCTGCAGGAAGTATTGTGATCCACTCTTGATCATAAGAGAAACAAGATGGTCTTGAGAAACTGGTCTGGATTTGAAGATGCAAAGGCACTGAAGAGGAAAATCGGGGGAAAGGGGAGGGTCAGACTACAGAGATCCTAGGATCTGATGATGGTTAATTAAATACCCTTTGAATAAATGAGGAAAATAGTTTGACTGCAATAAAACTGAGCTAGGAGCAGAAAAATAATAAGAAACCTGACAGATGAGTAGGCCTCTTGGCTCTTGACAATGTTGCCTAAGGTGAAGAGAATAAAACCATCTCAAGTAAGCTGACATCTCTTTCCACAAGCTTGGAGTTGCAGTTGTCCAGGCTTCTGCAGCAGGGGAAAAGGGAAATGAATTTGCTTGAGACTCCCATACCAGCTGCTGATTCCAGGCTTTCAGCTAAGCCCTGAGAGCTGCCCCACTTTAGGGGTACAAGCACACTGAACTGGCTGCTTGCTGCCAAAGCTCAGCACGGGACTGAGACTGAAGCATTCCTAAATCATCAACTCAGACATTTTTTAACAAAAGGGATATCTTGCTTCTCCCAGTGCAAAGCTGAGACTGCCCAGTATATATTGTGCTAAAGCAGCACATCTGTTTCAGTTCATCAATGGCAGAGTCCAGCCAAGCTATATTAAACAAATCATCACTAGTGTAACATTTCCATAATTTCTGTGACAATTACTTTACTACAGAAAGCATTTCTCCCCTAAGGCTTATAAGCCATGTGATTTTCTCCAGTGCTATTTCAATCACAGTACATACAGCTCATTGATGAGTGAAAGAAACATTTGTCTCCCTGAGTAGAAATTATTTTCAAATCTACTCCCCAACATTTATTTTCTGATTTCCATCAGAGGACCTACTCCTGTCAGCATGTGTGCAACAAGAAGACTGAAATGTGAAGGTTTGCTTGTTGTGGATTTAGCATAGATAAGAGGATCCACCACTCTTGGAGACTGTTCAGACACCTCAGCAGGCACTGCTGGTGTAAAAGTGCCCCACAATCAAACACCTCTGTGTTTACAGCCTGCTTTAACATTCCTTTAACACCTATCAAGATCTGAGCTTCTGATAACTTACCTCTTCTGTTTCCTACCATCACTAATTAGAACATGTTGCCTTTTGTGCTTGTGTTTTTTTGTATTGAGAGACACAAATGCAATCAGATTCCAGCATGATTGAGAAAGCAATCAATTAATAAATAGTTTTCTTTGCCTTCCAGAAAAGAGAGCATATTATGCTTCCTGTTCCACTCAGGGCCATGGTGTTTATCCAACTTATAAAGATACACACAGATGATAAAGCCAGAAAGACCTTCTTGGAAAAAGAACTCTCCTAACTCACCAGCTTACACCATTCTAAGAATGGCATTGCTCACAAGCAAAGAAAAATACAATTTACCACCGTGCAAGCTGCTCTCAGTATGTGTTTGGTGTCTCTTCCTTCACCCCCAATAACCACAGTACCACAACATTTCTTCCCTTTATTCTTCCTCAAGGCCCTGAAAGTCGTGTCCAGTGCTTTTTGCAAGTTGAGAAGCCTCTCCCATCCATTTTCTTAGCACTCCTCACTGATTCACAGTGAGCATAAATATATTATGATCTTAAGAAGGGAAAATAGGCTAAGTACATTTTACTCAGATGGTAATACTGAATATAAAGCTGTATTTTTGTATGTTTATTCTTCTATATTCTATAAATTTTGCTTAATAATATTACTAACAATTTTTCACCAACTAGCTATTACAACACACCTCACTGTAAAGCTTCCCCATATGAACAAATCAACACGTGAGTCACTTGGAAATTGCACTGGCCCCAAGGTAAAACAAGTGTTGGATGCACTCAGATTGTCCAGCCTCACACAGGAGAAAAATAAAATCCTTCCACTGTTTCCATTGGAGATATCCCTAGAAATAGGTGTTTGTGTTAAGATTCTGAACATGATGCCCATCATAAATAATTATCATCTGAGTTTAAATCCAGTCCTTCGTGAATATCAGCAGCAACTCTACCACTGGAGCAAATTTTCATTCCATACCTCCAAGAAAAGAGAGAGCCAGATAAAAGAATTCCAGCTCAGAAAATGTTAAGTCATTTTACTGGTTTAAGGGGACTATTAAATTAGAAGACATTATTAATGAGTAACAACAGAAGAAGGCAGACTAGACTATATGTAGTATTTTGCAGTGCAAGTTAGGCCTTACACTATATTAAAGTTTTCAGAGAACAAGCTGCAATTCAATAATTCAATTGAAAAAGGAACAATGCAGATGACTGAAAAAAGCAGCAGGGTAGACAAAGGTACTGCTTCTCTTGACTCAGTTAAATTGTCTTTGGCTATGAAATTTAATTTCCTATCAGCTGCTCTATACCCAAAAGGATGTACAGTCACTACAATCCTCAACACCACTTGATAATTTAGTACTCTTTCTTTTTTCCAATTTAGCAGTGTATTACAACTGTCCCAAAAGTTTACTGTGATCCATGGATAGCTGGACAAACTAAGTTATGTAGCTAAAGGAAACCTATCCAAAAGATGAAGGCAATATTAGAGTGACTGTTCCCTCAGCAGGGAACAGCCAGAGTCAGGATCGCTGCCACATTTTCTTTTTGAAACAAATATTGGCATCAGGCAATGCAGAGAAGCTGAATAAAGCTGCTGGGTAACAAGAGCCATTTGTTTGGAGAACTAAGAAATAATGAAAGCTTGGCACACTTATGTAATGTGATTAATTTATTGAAGTCTGAAAGCACTTTTAAAAAGTGTAAAGTTAACTTGTATGAATTTTCAAAGTAGATACACACTTTCTGGAAGTCTGATGCAGAGCCTAATGATTGTCATTGTGCCCTGAAAACTCATCTTTTATCTATATGATTAGAAAGTTGCACAAGAAAAATACTTTCATTTTGCCATATACTTATTTATTTTCAAATTCTCTTGTGTAAAGAGGCTCTGGAAGGATAAAGGAAGTCAGACCTACCGCTATGATATCCAGAGTGTTGTCACAAACCTTGCGGATCTCAGCGTTTTTATCATGCATCAGGTCTATAAGATATGCTGGGGCTTCTGCAAAGCAACTGTTAAGGAGAAAAACTTTCACCACACCCCTCACCAACCTCACCAGAGGCAGGAATTTTTCATCTCATGTAGCAAGAATGCATTTTTCAAATGTTGCTGCTGTATCATTCCAGAATTACAGGACACAAAAAATAACCACCCAAATCGCTTCTCAGATATTCCACAGAGATTAAAGGCAAAAAGAACATGAAGAAGTATTCTTTGTGTTGTTAGCAATAAAATCACTGACTTGCTATCCTTCCCAGGGTTCACTGAACCCATTCTGAATGCTTCAATAAAATTTAACATTCAGTTAAGGCACACAAAATTTCAGACCAACATATTTGTATAATGGTGCAATGCAAAAAGTTTGCCTACACTCTATATATGTTCTTCTATGAACTGTGAATTTCATTATGATTTGCAAAAGAAATTCAGACTGTAAATCAGATTGGATAGCAACTAATGAGTCACCTGGTCCAGTGATTCCCCCTCCTACTCCCCTCCCTGCTTCAAAGCAAACTAAGTTTTAATCTTTACTATTAATCTTACAGTCCCTTTACATGCTTAGGCTGCCTGGGTTCTTTTCTTCAGCTGAAATAAACATTTACAAAGAAACCTCTGAGATCATGAGGTTACTGCAAGAGAAATAGAAGTCAAACACCAGCAATGGCAAATTAAGTGCTCTAATTCTAGATGTTTCATCTGTAAAAAGATACGTGTTTCTTTGATGATGACATCTCTGGTGGCTTGGTGGAACACCATCTGATAAAATACATAGATGATCTGGCAGACAAACTCATCATCTTCCTGCTGAGCTGCAAGGAGAAAAAAAAAAACCACCATGATTTCAAATCTCACAAATAGAAGCTTTTGATGGTAAAAAGAGTAGTGAGGTGTGGGAAAACCCAAACTTATTAGACCACTAAGGATCTATCACTAGGAGAGGAACTGTTCCTCCTTCCCATACAAACACCAAACCCTGCCTTGCAAGGAAACAGCAATGCCAGTTACAGCCTCTGCTGTGCACAAATCAAGTCAAACAAGGCCAATTTACCGTTCAGAAGCTCAATGAGTGCAGGGATGATTCCAGATTTAGCCAGCAGTGCAGCACAGGAGTCATCCATGGAAACAGTCCCAATCATGATCACCACTTCCAAAACGAGGTCATCCTCAGCACAACCTGCTAAGGCAGAAGGCAGGAAATAGGAAGGATTACCTCTCTCAGGAATTCTTAACCTACTGGCAGTTGTGCATTTATCTGTAGACATGATTCTATTCTTCAGTGTTATGTTTTCCTAAACAACCACAAATTACAAAGGTAAACAGATTCTACTCTGAGCACTCTAAATATTCTACAAGAGACTCTGCTTTGGAAGCCCAACCCAACTTTGTACAGACCTGGTTTTAGCTTATCCTTGAGATATGGAACCAGTTTGTATTCCTTCAGCACAAGTTCCCAGTCCAGCTCTGGTAAGGTCAAATTTGCAAGTGTTCCCAGGCATTCAATCACAAATTCTTCTTCTTCATCATTTGATACTTGAGCTGCTAAATCACCAACATATTCCTGAAGAAAATACAGCAACAACCATTACAAATTAATAATTTGGGTTCCTAAAGAACTCACACCTCAGCCAAACTAAAGCTAGTTCCCAAAAGAAAACAAAAGAGACTTTAGTCCTGAAATAAGGACTAACAAGGCAGTTTCAATTCCAGTGGATTAATAATCTAAGAAAACATTTCAGCACTCTTCCTCCCCATCCTTTCACTTTCAAGGGATATGGATTGTTTGTTCAAACTTTCCAAAAGTGGTTGCTACAACACAGAGGTTAAAAAAGCCTTTAGAAAAAAAGGAAAAGAATATAGGGAATACCATTCTGCATTAGTGGCAGAAATGGAGTTCTTTACATAAAGATTTTAATAAGTAACTACAAGATTTTCTGATTATATCAAGAGGGGAATAATGGCTTCTACTTACTCTTTCATACTGCTTTAAGACAATTTGATATTCAATCCACATTTTCAAAATATGTTTAAAATCTCCATGATTGGAATGATGTGTTTTCCTCCTTTCTTTTGAAAGGATGGCTTTAAAGGATCAATATTTAAATATGAAGTATTTAAAACACCCACAAATATAACACACTTGGCACAGTGGGGGGGAAAAAAAAAAAAAAGCACCAGATTTTTCTCTCTAGATTCAAAATCAAAAATTTAGGATAACTGAATTGTTATGATGTTCAACCCAGCAGCTGGGGCTTCTTTGTTTGTTTGTGTGTTTGTTTTTAAACTGACTGGATAAGGCTTAAGATGTTTTCCCCATAGTGGGGGATCCAAACTCTGATCTACCAGCTGAGATAGCCTTAAAAAACAAAACATAAATCACCCCAGGACACACAAGGAAACTTAAATTGGACACCCTACAAAACCAACCATGGCAGCTCTCCAGAGCCAGTCTTTTCTAGAAGGATAAAAAACAGAGATCACATTAGGTAAGACCTAATACTTACAATAAACTGGCTTTTAGTTGGTCCATCATGTTGTGAAATATTTCTGATCATCTTCATCAACAAAGGGTCCTTAAACTTCAAAGCTCGCTTCATGAGCATTTTCAAACCATTTCCTGAAAAGAAACAAACACTTAGAAAATCCTCCAAATAAAATAATAATATAAAAAAAAGGGAAAGTACTGGCTGATCAGAGATCAACATGCACCCAAAAAAATGCTTTAAGCTTTAAAAGTTTAGAATGAAAAAGTGCACAGCAGTTAGTCCAGGCACAGAAACTTCTCCTCCCATTCCATGGAATAAATATCTTGTTATGCTTTTAAAAGTATAAAAAAATCTATGCATGGGAACAGATCTGAAGTGCTTGACCACATAGAACAAATCTCAGTGTTACCATTATGCTTCCAAAAGATCACCCTGCCTACCTAAAAGGTGCTGCTAGCTTGAGTTTCACATTTAATATAAAATTGGATGTCTCTGCTCCCCCTTCTACAGAGCTATTCATAGAATTTTAAAGTGGAATTTCAGGCCACAGAATCTCTTGATTGCAACTGTCCCCTCTGAAGGCCAGTAATTGACTGCAGCAGCTCCTAAGGAAAATGCTGAGCACAAGTGAAAGTTGGAGCTGCTGAGTAATATTTTCTCATTTAAAACTGCTAGTATGCAAATAATAAAATTTTAAAAGCAATCCAGAGCTACTGCAAGAGATGCAGAACTATCCAGACCATGAATCAAAAAATTAGAACCCAAATGAAGCTCAATTATAATAAAAAAAATAATGGAAAGATTCAAAAGACTTCACTGCTTTTCACTTGATACTAGCAGGTGAAACACCAATCAGCCAAAGATGGATTTTAGGCATGAGGCAGAATAAAATCCTGATGTCATGACTCAAATGTCCATAATTTGCATATGTAAGTATAATAAAAGAAAATATACAATGTGTTGTCATCTCCAAACCCCCACCAAAACCTCAGTTACCTTCACAAATAAGCTGCACATTTCTTTTGTTGGCAGCAAGATTAATACAGAAAGAAATAAGCTCCAGATCAACTCGCTCATCAGGACACTCAAAAAGCATCTTCATTAACTGCCAAGAAACACAAGCACACTTAGGTCATTAATCTTTGCAAAGCATTAGAAAAGCACTGTTATGATATCAACTACAGTAACTTTTTTTTAAAATTAGTATTCAGCATTTCTGCAGGAACAGTGAAAGTTACAAAGCTCAGGGGCATGACATGTATAGATCCATTATTTATGGATAAAAATCCATATAAAGTGCCAAAAATGACAATCACTCATCACCTTAAATTAACTTGGTTTAGTTACATTTTTTTGCTACCACTGAAATTTTTGTCTAACTGGTTTTCAGTATTTGTGAATGGATAAATTTCTTTAGAAAGCTTAGGTGACTTTAATACAAGAAAAAAAAAACAAACCAACCCACAATTTAATTTCACAGAAAGTCAGATTAATACCTATTAGCTTAATAAAATTATGACTCTAAACAGACACTTAATTGTAAAATAATTCTACTACTATTTTGCTGTGAGTTACTCCACTGATAGGTAATTTAGCTGTCTCTACAGCACTGTTCTTCATCTTTGCAGCTTCCAGCTAGAGCTGAACACTGCCACATCCCACACACTCCTCAGCAGTAATCCCATTCTTCTGGTAACATTAATGGAAGTAGACAATCACCTATAATCCTGTTCAAACTGTTCACCAAATGTCAGTGAATTCCCAGGTGATTCCCAAGGCTCCTAAGCTATGGATTGCCATCATTTTCCACACCTGGCTCTGTACTGTCCATTACATCACAGGCTGGCTATCCTGGCTCATTTGGTTCAACAGGAACAGGTTTTCAAATGGCATTTGGAATATATGAACATGACTGAAATAAACCCATTTCTTTTCCCTCTGGTTCCAATCCTGGCAGACAAGCCCTGCACAACTTCAGGGCTGGGGGACATCACCCTGTTTGTCTCTAAAACCCATTCAGTTCATAAGACATATTTAGATTATAATGCAAACCAGTGTGATGACAAGACTGAGATTACTGGAAGAGGAAACAACAAAGCCTAAAGATAAGCAGGACATAAGGTACAAAAACTGTGGCTCAAAAAGGGGCTAGAGGACAAGAAAGCAATAAATAATCATTAAATTTAATGATTAACTAATCATTAAATATTTGTGTGCTTGCCCCCTGGTGGAAAGACAAGTCTGTAATGCATTAAAAGCTAGAGAAAGTAGGCGAAGAATCCATTTAAAGAGGAGAAAATAAAAAGAAACAATAGGATTGCAGGAATTCCCTACAAAGTGTTTTACTCCAGCCATTCTGTATGTTTACCTATTATCAGATAGAAGGCTGTCATGTCACCCAAAAAATCCCCCAAGTAAAAACTACATTACAACATAGTTATTTATGTCTTTCCTGAGACTTTCATGTACTCATTTAAAAGCTATCATTGATTTCTTCCTCCCTTTCTTAAAAAGGTAGAATCAGATTTCTCTAGGTTGTTTTAAGAACTTATAAAATCCCTGGTTTATTAAATCCTTAAGCCTGACAGTCACATAAGAGGGAATTAACAGAGAAGAAAATTGCCATTTAACAAGTAGAACACGAGCATTCAAAAATCACCCCCCGCAACTCTTCTGTTACAAAACCTTTAAAAACAGATTTTTAAAACCCTTCAAATAATTTGAAAGGAAACATTCTCATTACTTACACAATACAAAATCTGTGGAAATTAAATGTTTAACAAGATGGGATTACACTGTTAATTACTGAACTACTTCTCTATAAAAAGAAAAAAATATATCCAGTTTCAATTAAAGCCGTTCAAATTTTAAAATAATAGTTTCATACGAGTTCCATGTTTCCCATTATGTCTTCATTTAATTTGATTGCTTCTTGTGCCACTTCAAAAGGAAGAGTAATTGCTGCCAAATAGGAAATATTAAAATTAAATTTGTTCTGCTTTTACTATGTCCATTGTCATCTTTTACTGATTTAACAGGAAGGCAGTAAAAAGACTGCAGCATGTGCAGTGAAGAGGCAGTAGTGTTCAATCAGACAAGTCCCATATTGAGTATCAGATACCACAGACCAGCACTGAAATCACTGTGTCTAGACTCTCTGGCACCTGCCTTCACTTATTTACCAGTGACCAGAGGCCAACCCCCACAGCTCTGTGCTCACATACACCTCTGTCCAACCCCCTCCCCAAGCCCAGCTCCAACATCTTTGAATGATTATGCCAGAACTGCATGCCTGAGGAATCTCTCCTGAGCGGCTACTCCCCAACTCTGCCGTTTGAAGTGATGCTCTGGTTTCTGAACTTCAGCAGATAATGGCGGACAGGAGCAAAGGGGGCTGTCAAGAGAGGACGTTTACCAGCATTAAGCTGAAAAGAAGCTTAGAGATCAAAGAGGGGCCAAACAGGACAACCGTGGTGGAAAACATGTGGGCAGCTTTGGAGAACCTTGCACACCGCTCTGCGGTAAAATATTAAATATCACCATGACATCACTGCCTAACCATGCCCTTTGATTGGCCAGGTTATTACCAATAAAGGCTTTTATAAGCATCTGGATGGCATTTGCACCTATTTAAACAAAACACGCATTGCTGAGGTCTAAACAAGAATGAACTGTTAATACTCACTTTTAACTGTTACTAGAGTAGCACCCACTAACTCCTGCAATCCACAAGGATGTTTACCCGGCACAGCACGCGCGAGCCCTCGGCGCAGCCACAATTATCACAGGGAGCTGCTTTTTCAAAGCACTTTCTACAACTGCTGAATGTTAATTATTATTTGCCAGTCTAGATGAACACCTCTCCTCAAAAAGAGACAAACCCACACAAGGGCGTACACCACTACTGAAAAGAGATTTTGGGTTTCCTGGGTAGAATTAGATAGCAGTGAGTCATTTTAAAACAGTCATTTTCTTCTCCTGATGCCTTCTCCACTTCCTAATGCTTTCTGCTACCTGTATTCCTTGATAACCATCCTAATTCTGAACTTCCATTAGTAAAATTTAAGCTCTGGTTGCTTCAGCTTCCTTTTGAACAGTGTGCAGATGTGACCTGTGAAGAATCAATAGCCATAGTTATACTTTCCAACTTTGTTTTTACTTCACTAAAGCCCAGTGAAGGCAGCAGAATTGTTTGCAGCTCCACCAGTCTTTGGACACAGCTCTGTAAGCACTGGGGATCCAGAAATCATACCAAGATTCCCTGAATCACATCACAAGCAAGTCCTGAGACACTGGTGGAGGAATTTGAGTTTGGCTGGTAACTGCTAGAATAAAGCAGGTCACTTATATCATGCAAATGCCTTAAAAAGTAATTGCTTCTTGTGGAAGAAAAGACAGCAGGATGTTTACAAGACCACTTTGTAACATATATTAGTTATTCCCATCAGTCCTCCCTTCTCTATTATCCAAAATAATCTTGGATGTGGGAAAACTTCACTGATTTTGCCATAAGATAACGACCAGAAACATTCCCATAACTTTCCATGACAACTTTCCATTCTGGAAGTATTTGATGTTAAAAACCCATCTGGCAGGAAAGAAGATACTGTGGTGCAATTCTGAAAAAGCTACCAGAGAGCTTTTACAACTTAGGCAACACAGGCTTTCTCAACTCCAGCCTCACCAGGGCTGAGACAAAGGTCAGTAAGAGAGGACTTGGTACTTGAGAAAAACAAAAAAACCCAAACCAGCAAGAAACAGCAAAATACATGCACACAAAAAAACCAAACATATCCACAAAATCCCATGATATTGTGTGAGTTAAGTAACAAAATGCAGCCTGAAAGATCAATGAAGAGCCTTCCACACTCATCAAGTCTCCCTTGCTGTACAAGCATGCAGTTGGAAAAGGAATGGTCATGTAGGAACGTAGCCCTCCTTGGCTGCTTTCCAGTTCATATCCTGCAATGCTGGAGACACTGAAATTTTGATACCCAAAGGGATCAGGCAAGAATGCCTTCTAAAACTGTAAAGGAAATACTTTCTGCTACATTCCCTAAGGAGCTGCTCTGCACAAGCTTTCATCTCTTTCTGTAGGAATCCAGAGGGTCACCTGTAATTCCAGCAGTTCGTTGGTGCAGCTCAAGTGTCAGCAGCAGTGACAGAGATCGGTCACCTCTGTTTTTGCTGTGAAAGCCCAAAAGAACAGTCCCTGTCTGAGGAAGAGGTGCCAGCACCGTGGCTGTTCCCTTTGTCACCTGCGGGTGTCAGTGCGAGCTCTGCCATGAGCAAGGCACTGAGAGCACGAGGGAAGATGGATTTTATCAGCTCCTCACCTACCTGAGGGATACAGTCTGTGTATGCAAACATTGATTTAAAGCAATCGTCCATGCTGATGTGATACAGAATGCAAATCGCTACTTTTTTGTTATTTTCGTTACCTAGAAGGAGAAAAAAAAATATTATTAGGAGATCTTGTAGCTGTTGTTAAATATGCAAGGGAGGAAAATGAAAAGCAGAACTATCCTAGCTAACAGAGGGGAAATTTAAATCAGAAATGACACATTAATGAAAGGGTCTTGGCCTGGCCTAGCCAAATGAACCACATATTAGTGCAAAGAGGGAACCAGGGCAATGGTAAATATTTCTTCCACTTCCCAGCACCTCAAAACACATCCTTAACCCCACTTTGCAAGGAATGTATTTTGTGGAAGGAATGCTTAGTAATGACTGGTTATCCAGAGAAAGGCTTGATCAGTTTCCAGCTAGAAAATTAAGATTTAGCTGTGGATATTCCAGTTGAAATAACAAGCTTGTCTTGAATTGAAATAATAAAGAGAGAAAAGTAAGAAATACCACTAACAGGTGTTTTTGAAGGAATCCACTGCCTTTCAAGCAAATCACATACTGGTTGTTTTACTCTCCTAAATAACAATATAATTCCTTTGGTGTCTTTTGTGTTTCATACATTAGTGTATTTTCACAGTGATACTTACCAAAGAGAAAGAGACTCAAGGAAAACTGGAGCAGTTAATGTGAGTAGGGTATGAAGAATTTCACTGAAAGGTTCTATAAAATCATCTTACACAAACATACAAGTGTTTAAGAACAACACAGACGAATTTGCTTCTGACTCACTGCTGAAACACAGACTGAGCATTCTCAAGCTTTCCTCTAGCCCTGCAAGAGGAGGATATTGGCTATATATGGGATAAACCCTGCATCTGAATGTGTACATTAGTTCAGCCAGGATGTAATAAGGTCACCAACTCCAAATTCATTCACAGTTCTTATACAACTCATCAGCAATACTCTACCTCCCACTTCTATTTAAGCTAAGTCAGAAAATATCTGTGTAATAACCTGGAAAGCACAAAAACCTCAAACAGCAACCAAACAGTGAAATTTTCTTCCTGCATACATCACTGGGAGCTGGGATTTCCTTTGAGAAGCAAGGATATGATGCCTTTATCCAAAGAATGAGCCTTTTTCAAAACTGAATTATCCAAAGAGACCCATGAAACCCCTCTGGCAGTTGCCATACAAGTGAGTGAAGTATTCTTAGCCACATTAAACCTAAAATCACAGCTGACCTTTCAAATCCTTCTAGAGTCTTACCTGCCTGAAAAAACTGGTATCACAATCTTCCATACATTTAACAGCATAAGGATAATGCCCAAATGTGAAAGCTACTCTGACAATTATGAAAATAAAAGCACAGAAGGTACCAGTAAACAAAATGAAGTGTTATCTTTAGTGCTTCTCCTGTGACTAGTCAATTAACCTACCTATTGACCTGCAGAAACATTGGGAAAACAATAATTTAATGAAAAAAACTTCCCACACATATAGGTAAATTTCTATAGAAATTTAGAAGTTTACAGAAGAAATTATTCCTCCAAATTTCACATGTCTAAGGAAAAAAAAAAAAATCTCTTTACACTGCTTGTAACACTTCACTCCATGCCTGTATTTAGGACTTAAACACAAGACTCAATTTACAATTACACCTAGGTGGATAATGCAGGAAACTGTGTGTGAAATAAAAGATAAGCCAGTATAAAAGCGAGAAAAGCTCCCCAAAACAATAACAAGAAGAACTGGAATGAAGTTAGACCAGGCCTTCAGCACATATGAACTGCCAGAACATTAACAAGAATGATGCAAAATTTTACTCTTTAACCTTTGTCCCTTGTGGGGTTTTTAATCTCATTTCTGCAAGTTTCATTTGTGCTAACAGAAAGCATCAGCTAAAGTACAGTTTTACATTGGTAAGCTCAGCAGCTTCCTGGTATTTGATAATATTAGTGGCTTATTTTCAATCATAATAGGCTGATGTAACAGTAAAGGGCTTCTATTTTCTTTATTAGAAGTTTCTGCATGATTTTCTAACCTCTTTTTTTCAAAGGTCCAGCTTGTCACAATAACCTTTCTGATGTGTGAACATCACCTTGGGTGTCAGTGGTAAATGACAGCACTACCTCAGTTTTAAAACTACTAAAAATAATCAAAAATATACAGATAGTCAACCTGAAGTGTGAAGAATATGTGGAATCCAAATAAACTTATTTTATCTGAACAAACTCCTAGAGTTGCTTTATAATGACCAGCACTTAAACCATTCTCCAAAAGTGCATTCCATAAAGTAGACTTCATGACACACAAAAGGCAAAGACAGCTACAGTTTCAAAGAGAAGAACTGAATTTAAATTCCTCTTTGCTGAGCAGTTATCTCACCAATTTTCCCTGAATTTCCCTGTCCCATTGTCAATAGGGGGAACAGAGAGGGGTTTAAAGCATTTAAGTAACAAATATTGCACAGCCTCAGCAATGAACTGAGTTATGAGTTATGATAAAGCAAGTGAATTCTACTAACTTGATGATAAAACTACAGAACTAAAGCTGAAAGCCAACAGCCTGCAACTAACCCATCTTTTAAGTGTTTAATGGTGCATGCATTTTAAGTTTAATTTTAATTTCCCAGAGAGAGATTTCAGGCTGATGCCTGCAAGTTTCACTGTTCTACTTTCCCTATGGATGCACTTTGGTGAAGGAAAAGCAAAACCTTGTGATTTTCTCAGTTCTCCTGCAAAACAGCAGCAGCTCCTGATCCAAAGAGCCAAACACTACAGGAAAATCAAGGGGAGCTGGTTGTTCCTAAGCACATGAGTTAACATAACTGTTCATCTCCTGCTCACTTGGGAAGCACCAAGCCTGCTGGAAAGCTGACTGGAGACCAGGTAGAAATGGTTGAAGATTAGGAAGAGGACAGACAACAGCTAAAGCATTTTAAACTCAAAGCATCACCTGCAGGCTGAAGGTTACATGAAAGAGGAAGAAGTGACAGACTGTGAAAACCTACCAAGCAAATTCTGATCCTTTTACACTGATACTTCCAAAAATATAAACTACCAGCTGCTGACTATTACTTGAATATGTCAGTACCAGTTCCTTTTTCTAATTATTCTCTACTCATCTGAATGCTAATTAATTAACCCTGAGTCAAGCATTGCATAAAGACTTGGCTGTAAAAATTTCAAACCCTGCCCAGCAGCTGGCTGGAAAACAGCTTTCCAAAGCACCCAAGTGATACCTTTCCTGCTATTTTTGACCACTGCTGAAAGCCACACGTGAAAAAGCTGACATTGAAAGGAACCCTTCCTTATGACTGGGTATAGTAAGGATCAATTATTGCCCTAACTAGAAAATGCAAGAGAAAAAAAAAAAATCCAAATAACAGATCTATGCCAAATGTGTTCATAAAAATCACCAAAGTTTTGGTGGGGTGCCAGAAAATTGTGGCCTACAAATGCTGGTAAGTTTTGAGCATCAAGCTTTTTATGACTGAAGGTGGAATAGCCAAATGGCCTAAAGCATTAAGGGCAGCCCTGGAAAATAATGGCCTAGTCATTATGGATTCTTCTGGTATTTATGGCAATAAAACATGAATCATAATGAACTCATTGGATATTAAATGTGTGGGTCACGAGCACTTTGATAGGATTTCCACAAGAATCTACCATTAATTAACCAAATAATTATTTGAAAGTGTAACTGAATTAGCCTTAGTTCTTATACAGCCATTCCTGAGAAATTGGTCATTCCCAGCTGAGTGCAGTTAATGCCTTAACAAACCAGTCATTAACTGCAGTTACTGATTTTGTGGGAATTATTGTGTTATAAAATACACTCAACAGTTTATAGAAACAATACTTAGATTTTTTTAGATTTTTTTTTTTTTTGCAGCTGTAGTTCAGCTGGAGCAGATGGGATGGAAAAATATCAGGTCCCTGGGGCTGTTTTCACAACTAGTTTTTTGCAAATTAGAGAGGGAAATAAATACATGATGGGTTCTGAGTTCAAAATGGCTTCAGACTTTTAGCCTTTGAACATTAATAAGGAGCCATGTGCCAGTTCTGGGGACCAATGCCTGAATTCCATGTTTAGTTCTTACTATGGTTAAAGGACTAAATAGTATTAGTAGCACAAACTAAAGAAAAAAAAATGATTTCATCACAAGATCAAGTCCTACATTTTGGTTCACTTTGTGAGCTTAAAAGAAGTCCTCCATTAGGTCCATGACAAAAAGAGAAACCCTAATGCTGTAAAACTGAATTGCCAGTATCAGCTGCAGCAGCAGCATTCAGCTTTCAAATGGTAAAGGAAAAAATAGAATATAAATTACAGAGTAAATTATTCAAATATAACACTATCATTAATCAAGCAGCCATCACTTCTAATGGAATAATCAATGTCTCCACAAAAGATATGAAATATGCCCTATCCCATCTATGTGCAAAACATTAACAACACTAAATCAAAACCAGAACACAGATGATGACAAATACCTGTTAAAAATGGCAGAGTGAATCTTTATTTCAGCTTCAAACTCTTAATACTTTAATGTGATCTGCTGCAGAATTAGGCAAGTAAGAAATCTAGATTATCAAGAATGCTACAAAGTAAATATCAGATCTATGTGCTGTCTCACTCTAAAGTCAGAAAACAGATTAATCAACAGTTTATTCAAATGTATCATAATTAGCAGTGATTTCAGGAAAAAAATTATAGAAAGGTATCTCCACTTACCTCTATCCCATATCATTCCTCACAACCAGCTCTGAAACAGTTGGACTGAGTTAGTCCATGTGTGTTTTAGACACATATTGGTTTGATTTACATATGTAAATATAAATCATACTGGATATATCAGTTTATTTTATCAAGAGAAACTGAAAGGATTTTCAAATCTGCTCAGACTCAAGGAGACTAGACATTGTAAATAAAACATTATGATAGTAATTACATACTAATAACCCATCTTATGCCACTTTTATGTTATTTGAAACTGGCTTCATACCATAAGCCTAATTTAAAATCTCAGTGCTGCCATGGTTGGGTTTGGGGTTTAGTTTTCTGGGGCTTTTTTCCCCTTCACCCAAAGAGCTCAGTACATGCCACTTCTGAAACCTGGTTACAATTTTTTTTCCTAGGAAACAAAGAATTTTAGTGATGAATCCTAAAGGAGTAAAGACTGACTAATTTGAGTTATTTAATGTTGCAGCACAAGAAAAAATGAAGCTCCATGTCTGGAACCTCAGGCTCCATTTCTTTGCCTGGAACTCCATGCAAGACAGACTGAAAAACATTCAGTAACCACCTCAGTGTAGCATTGCCACTCAGAAAGACAACACAGCACAGCCACTGGGTAATTAACACACTGCTATAATTAGGAGTGTCCTTTTTTGAGGCAAAACATACCCCATTTTTTGTCCTTTGGATGGGCTATAACCAATCATACTTGAACTTACGTGACCTCCCATAGAAACTGGAAGCTGATTAGTTGCAATATCCCATATACCTCAAAAGGAGAAAGAAATCAACTACAAATTCAGACTAGAGAGAAATCAAGAGGCAACAGGGTTACCCCTGAAAGAGGAAGGTAAAGCTGCTTCTCTTTTCTCCACAAAACTATTATGGTTTGGATTAGGCTATGAGCAAGAAAGAAAGCAAGAGATAGGAAAAAAGAGTTAATGACTGTTGTTATTACCAGAAACAAGAAATCAGAAGAGGTTCTTAGTCAGATTCAAACTGAGGAAACAAACACTTCCAAAGTAAGTGGAAAAAATTCTATGCAAAGATCTTCCTCTAGAAGTCTCCACCACCTGTAGATTAAATGGAAATATACAGGACATGCATAATTTTTGCCACATCTGCACTATTATTTCATTTAAGTACATCAACTGCTCCAATTAAAATTACTAGAAAATATTGAGACCTTTTGGATCTAAACACACCCTTCTAATCCAGTTTGGAATTCAGTGGGAAAGGAAATAGGTGGAGGTTTTCTGTGCTCCTGGCTCCAAAAGCATCTCAGCTCTGAATGGATGGTGCAGCTGGATTCCAACATGCTCCTGCCTGAAGGAGGAACAAACCCAATGCAGGATTCTGCCTCTTGCCCTGAGAAAGGGATGATTCACCACTCTGAAATGGAAACTGGTTTTACCCCTGTTTTGAAGATGCTGAAGTATAAAGCTGAGGTTCAAATCTACTAAACCCAAAAAGTGGAGTTAAATATTGGTTGAGCTTTTGAGTCTTCCAGATAGGAAAAATTGAGCTCCATATTATTCAAGCACCCATTTAAAAGGGCTTGAAGAGACTATTATCAACTGACAAAGCATTTCTCACCTCAGCAACTGCAGACATGGAGAATCTACAGTTGGTCTCCTGGACTGCAACAATCATTTGAGAAACTCTTAAATAAAGAACAAACTTGTGAGTAAAGATGCTTCCACCAAGTCTTGAAGGAAATCAGAGTGTAACCTTCCCCCTTACATCTGAACTTGTAAAATCCTCAGGAGCTCCAGGACTACTCCAGCACAAAATTGTTCCATGTGGTCCTTTGAGGCCACCCCTCTGCCTGCAGCCTTCACAACAGCTCTGGAAAAGGTGCTCCTCTCTTCCACCCTGGCCCTCTGTAAATGATGTTATCACAGCTCAGGAAGATGAGCACAAGTGCCCCACCCCTTCTTTACAGAGATTTTTCCGAGAAACCAGAACTAGCTGTTGGTGTTCTGTCATGCTTCAGGCATCCAAGTTAAGCTCTGTAAAGCTTTCAGATGTCAACAGTTCAGCAGAAGATTAAATTTACTTTTACTGTTAAGTATTAATTTGCTCTTGCAATAAGCTAAGAAACCATTAAAAGCATTGAATTAATTCCCATCTTGTAAGCTCCACAATAGAAATACTGGCTCAGGGGATTTTTTCTATTCATGAGTTCAGTGAATTTCCAACAACTCAGCTCCCTCATCTTTAGATTGCTGCCATCTCTCCACTTCTGTCCATGCCACTGCCATGAGCATCCTTATTTTCAGTCAACACACATAAAGTTAGCTTCTTGTGTTCCACTAAAGTTATCCTCTTTATTAAAAAAGCCAATAACACAGGTAAATTCACACATGCACTTGTGACCAGTACACCACAACAAGGAGCTTTCACTCACCTGACACTGATGAGTCTCTACATTTAGTTCTGTATTTCTCAAAATGAGAAGTCATTTCTTTTTTGAAGTTTGCTGTCTAATCCACATTCAAGGTATCTAAATTGAAAATTAAATGCTGAGTTCTAAGACACATTGTGCACCCACCTCTCCTTAAGTCAATCAGACATGTTTAGGTCTATCTGCACTTCTAATAAGGATTTTGAAAATTAAGAGATGTTTTTGGGGTTTTTTGTGTTGGGGTTCTTTTTGTTTGCTGTTGAGGGTTTTTCTTTTTTTTTTTTTTTAAGCCTTGGCCATACTCACCACAAATGATAAAAAAAACTACCATTAAAATAAATCCCTTAATAATTGCTGCTTTCCAACAGACTGGTCCCTGTAGTTGAACTGTTACTTAATGTGCTTCAGCCAGCCTTTACTATAAAGGAATGGAGACACCCCAGGCAATATTCACACAAGTAGTATTGGAACCAGCTGCTGCAGAGCCACCTTAGGAAAAAAAGGTTTCTCAATTTAATTGGGAAAACAGGAGGAAGCATAAATTTTACTGCCATTAATAACTTCAAGCAATCCCGATATGACTTTACCTCACCCTCATGGCTGGACATGTGCTTTTTGTTAGGCTATTTGCCACATCTGACCCTTATTGTTTGCTCACTTGATCAGGTAAGAAAATGTATGTTTCTTTATAGGATAAACGAGGCCTATTAAAGTCAGAAAAAACACTGCAGTAGCCTATAAGAAGCTCCATTTTTCAACAGATGTGTGAAGCTCCATAATAAGTTCATTACAAAAAGGCCAAGTGAACTCATAAAGAGAGCACATCTACTTTAAGCCTTCTTAAAAGAAACTTTCATAAAAGGAATAGAGCATTAAAAACCCACAGCACTCCGTTAATTAGAGAGCAAAGTACTACTTGGCTTTTTAAACAGCAGTCACCATATAATCCAGCTTGGCTGCATACCATATCAAGCCTTGATTGTTAAGAAACCCAACATACAACAGTTTGGCAATTCTTTGATTGCTCATTAAACCCAACTTGTAAAGAATGGAAAAATATCAGAGGAATTTCAGCACCTCCCAGAAAAGATTCTATCAATGAATCCAGGCTCTTCACTGAGGACTAAATGTGACTGTCAGTGCTACTCTCTGTTCTGGCTTCTCCAGCTTAAATGAACAAGTCACAGAAGGCTGACTTACTTTGGAGTTTGCACAGCCTTTGAATTATCTAAAATTAGGTGGCTACTGCTTCTCATTGTGCTTATATTAATTCTTAGAACACCGAGAAATTAAGAACATCATGCCAGGATGCTCACATTAATATGGCAGAGAGGCTGGGCACAATCTGTGACTGGCAAAACCATACTGTACTTCAGAGTGCTATATAACAAACTGAACACAAATCCACAAAGTCAAATTGCATTCAGCCATTGTAATCTGTGCTGGAAAACATAACCCAGGATGTTCCTCACTACCTAAAATGTTTTTAAGATTGACTACCTTGGCACTGTGTGGCACTTTCACAGATGTATGCACAACCCTTCAGCACTCCAGGTTCCATTTGGGCTTGATCAACAACCAATCCTGTTTTGTGACCCACCCACTTTTCAGCTCACCAGAATCTGTGTTCAGCCTTCAATTTTCAAAAGCAGTAATTGCAAGTAACCAAAGAGATACTTCAGTCTGACTTTCAAGCATAATGGGGTTTCATTCTTTCAGCATGGCTTGCACTGGGGAGTGAATGAAAAGAAAATGGCATTTCAAGACAGTATGTATTGAGTACACCCAAGTCTGGGAGATGAACACACACATCATAAAAAAAATGTTTATTCCCCGCAGAGTCAGACCTACTCCTTTTACTCTTTGAGCAGCAATGCAGTTCCCACTGTAACAGCTTTTGCAACATTGCCCATAATTTGCATCCTTGGAGGGGGATACCTCGCTGATGGGAGGAACCAGAAATGCCAGCACTGCCCACCACACAAGGATTCTGCCAGAAGCTTCTGAACAGGGCTCCACCATCAGCTTTTCAGGCTGCTCTACCCCCACAGCAGCACTCATCTGGCTCTGCTGTACAAACTGCCTGCTGTTCTCATGGCAGACAGGGAACTATTTGTCTCACTTCACAAAGGCTAAGAAACAACTCAGACGCAGTGTAAAATAGCACCCTTATTAGAAGACTATGAATCACAAGCTGTGCCTATATTTAAGAGAGCTGTACTAAAAATTTTGTATTCAGTTTGGCCACTTAACTGAAAAACAAAGTGGATTTGGTCCAGACAAAAAGTGAGGGGGTTTTTATTTTTCCTTGTAGACAATGTTTTCTTCTGTTTGCTGCCAGGGCATTTACTTTAGAAGCCAATCACACATCCAGGGGAAGAATTATGAAAAAGGGTAACATGTCCCTTATGTCCAACAGTGGAAGAGCATTCCAGGGATCAAGAAAACAGATTTATATCCTGTTTTTAAGTTCAGCTCTATGTTTCCCCCTTTCCAAACTCTACCATAATTGGAGCAAGTCACTCCTCTGCTTCACTTCCCTTGAATTCTGCCATGCAAAGCACAATGAGAGCACTCTAAGAGTGAAGCAAAACTCCACAGAGTAACATGTAACAGGTTGCTTTGGTCTCTGCTTCCAAGGGGATAACTGGAAGACACTGAACCTGTGTTTTCCACACTTCAGGCAAACATCTAGTTTAAACCACTTGGTGCATTCACATGAATTCTCACCTTAGGCAACTGAAGTCATACTTCACATATATTGGCACAGAAAGGAAAGATCATTCTAAACATAATTTCTAAGTATTAAAACAAAACCACACTACAAAAAACATTCTCTGCAGTGGCCTGGTGATTCCACATTTAAAAGGTCTTAAAGGATGGAAGTCACATAAAGCAACAAAATCTCTTTTCATAGCTCCTCAATCACCCTATGTATGGAAAAAGCTGAATATAGCAGACTGTATCTTACAGGCCTCCACAGTTCTGTTCCAGCTTCAGATCTCAAGACTGAAGCCAAACTTCCCTCAGCTGCACACAGCTCTTTGAGAGCCACAGCATAACTAAGATCAGCTGTGGTTGATTAATTTGGGTGCCTGCAGGGAGCAAGAGGAGCCTTGTCATATACAATACTTGAGACTTGTGAGGAGAAGCCATGAAAATGAGTGAGTGGTGCTGACTGGCACAGCTACATGGGGAAGCAGGCATTGGCACTATTAAAAAGAAAATTAAAATGGAAACCAAGACTTAAGCAGAATTTTTCATGTCCATGCTTTCAACAGCAGCCTCAATACTCTGAAGTGTGATGGAAAGAAAGAAGATGGTTCTTTTCCATTATATCCATGGCATACTTACACCATTCCTCAGAGCTCAGTTGGAGCCAGCTCATCCTCACTGCTTCAGCCTCTGCCTCCATTTAGAGCCTTCCTGCTCCCAAGGAACCAAGAGCCCCTTGGGAAAGCAGTGCATCTTCCAGAACTGCAGACTGCAATCACCTCCATGCTCAGTGCTAAACCACTGCCTAACAAATCCTTTCATTCTCTGCAACCTCAACTCTCCCCTTAAACACCTATTACACTTAATTTGTACCTATCTCAAATCCAGTGCTAAAGACTCAGAGCATGCACAAATGCTAAATTTCAGGAGGTTGAGTCAGGACACTTGACCTCTTGGCATTAAGAGTTGTACAGGGACTTGTCAACAACTGTTGTGCTGTGCTAGCACTTGGAGATGACCTGCAAATGGAAAATGAAGGGTACTGACTTGAATAATGTGTGTTTAATACCCAAATAACCTGTATAAATGGGGCATCTGGCATATGGCAGTTTTATTATTCAGATTGCAGACTTCTCTCAGACATTATATGCCAAGTGATGCATTTGAGAGTTGATTGAATCACCATACCAAGGAAAGTCTCAGAAATCACAGTGATGGCTTAAAGAAACAAGTAATAGACAATATTTCTACCTAGATTTTCTAGTCAGCATATAAAAAATAAGCATAGAGGCATGCCTCTACAAAAAATTAATGGTTGAAAGAAAGAATGATTGAATACTTCTGAAATGAGAAAAGAAACACACTGTGAATATTCTGGAAGTACCAGCAGGACTTGCAGAAGATTACCCTAACAGCCACTTGAGGAACAGGCTCCCATTATAGCAACCAGTTCTTCTGAGCTAAGCAGCCCTCACACAGGCCTAGTTACAATCCTAAGAGAATGGCATTTGGAAAGCAGTTCTCCTCTCCACATTACAGACACTGGAAAGCAGATATTTAACTGGTGAGTTCAGACTGACTCTAATACTAAAAGGGGAATTTCTGTGAGCAGGGACTTCAGGATTTGTGCTGTGCCATTGCCTGGGGTGACAAATCCCCAGAAGCCCCCCTTAGACCACCACAGTATCTGTTGTATGAACAAAAGGGACAAGTTCCTGCTCCAAAAAGCTTACAAACCTTTTGGTAAAGCTGAACCAAACACGAGGAAAGAGATTTCCTCATCAGCTTCCATTTCTCAGTTCACTTTCCTACCAAATAACATTGTCTTAAGGATAAAAAGACAAAGATGAGGGATTTCAAATGCCAATTTTCATCGTCCTAGCTCAGACCAGAGCAACATGATTGTGGGACAAAAAGTATAAAAGGATGTGAGGCATTTCAGGCTGTACCAGGTAGCTGTTATAAAATAAGGATCCAACAGGATTAAGGCTTCCAAAGCACTTTAGGTTTGGAAGCTCACTGGAGTTCACTGAACAGCAAAAAGGCTGTGTTGAGGTTGAAGTAGAATTGAGGTGACAAACAACCCTAAGAGATCTCTAAGCTAGAGGAGGAAAGCTGAGATTCACCACTGCACTGCCCTTGCTGCAGCCAGTATCTGGATACACCCTCTGCACTGGATTTAGCACATCGCAAAGCCAACAGATTCCAGAAGACTTCAGCAATGTCTGGCATCAGTGATTCACACCAGACAAGATCCTCCATGCCCACTCAGCAATCCTTAGAGCCAAAAGCTGCTAAACCTTTAGTGTATCTACCAGAGCAGCCTCCAGGTAAAATCACCTAAAGAACACACAAAAAGCAATAAAAATCCCTCCTCAGAACGCCAGCACATGACAATGATCAAATAGAACAATCCTCTGCTTTTTCCAAACTCCTTATTGTTTCCATGGCTTTCCCCTAGAGACAACAAAAAGTTTCACCTGTAACTGATGTACTTACATGATCTTAACACAAGACTGCCAAGCTGAAAGCCTAGAAATCAGTACTGCCTAGACTGAAAACTAACAAAATTGGGAGATTTCTAATCTATCTGGACAAGTTACAAGAGCCAGCAGGTACACCAAGCTTCATTAAAAATGAATAAATAAATAAATATAGTTTGTACCTCCATCAGCTAGGCTTTGTGAAGTTGCTTGCTATTTTACCCAGGTGCTCCCCCAGAATTACAAACAACATTCACGTGGTTTTCAAGTTGTTACTGAAGTAATTTTTCAAGACTGGAAGATGCATTCTACTGTTTAAGAGACCCTAGAAGTAAATCTACTGGAAACCTTCTAAACTTCCATTTAAAGTGTGTGACAAGATGATGTGAATGCTGAGGAGCTGGGAGTAGTGAGGAAGTGGCAAAGACAAAAGTGACACAGCAACTTTTTGTACATCATACCATGATGTCAACAGCTTCACTGAAATGCTGAAATGTCTGTGTTAGACCAAAAGAAGACATACCCAGGAGTGCAGTGAGTTTGGGAAGCAAACCAACATGGACCATTTTACTTCTCAGGCCTGTGTCAAAGGACAGATTCAGTAAGAGCCGAAGAGTGATATTCAGCAGGTCTTCATGTTCACATGGTACCATTTTCACAAGTTTTTCAACAATATCCATTTCAACCTGTATTTCAAGGAAAAAACCAAACAAACATAATCCATCCAAACTTACTTTGGCTTCAGTATCCAATTTGTAGCCATTACAGTGACTTAATGCATATTCATCTGAAGTAGTTTTGCTTGTGTCTTTGTGGTTGAAGTCTTCTAGATTGGGTTACTGGGAAACATTGATTAAAAATGTTTTGAACCAACCAGTTCAGATGTCTTGGAAACATTCCTCACAGTTGGAATACTGCAGGAATGTGGTGAAGACATGACCTGCAAAACTACATTGGGGTAAGCAAACTCATTTAAACTTTAACACGTGCAATCCTGCAGCAACTGCCAGTAGAGTCAAAGATAGACCCAACCAAGAAAGACAGAAAATTGGCATCCAAAAAGAATTTGAGACCTTTCATTATGAATTTTAAATGAACCCCTAGACAGAAGTGTGCATGTGCTCTCAGAAGAGGCATGCCATCCTGCATGTTAATTTAATAAAAGCATGAAAGTCATCTTGAAACATGTATCACTTTCAAATTAAAAAGTGGAATCCAGGAACTGAGAAGTGGTATCAGTTCCTGAGATCATGTTCACTTTACCAGCCAGAAAACACATCTGAACTGGGCAAGACTTCAGAAAGTTTCTATCATGTTTTAAGCAACATTTCTGTACTTTTATTTGACACAATATTTTAAATGCATTCGTTTTTTGTTTCCCAGATCCTTCTTTGGCCAGAAGGAGGCACATAAAATTACTTGGCATTCTTCTCCATGTACATTACTAGTCTGGTTATAAATAGACACTGAATGAATACTAAGAAAAGAAACTACAGCTCTCCCCACACAGCACAGTGCAATAATCAAACAACTGCCTGGACAGCTTTGATCAGAAGAAGTCAGATAGCAAGAACTCCTACCTCACTGCTTTGAATTTAATATGGCCCTGGAATAGCCAAGGAAAGAATGTGCTATAAATACATATGCATTATTCAGTTTTACTTAGAATCAGGTGCTGCACAACTAATCTTGGGTCATTTTGCCTTTTAAAGTTTTGCATTACTGTCCAATACAAATATCAGAACACTTTGTCCTTCACTGGTACATTCCCTTATAATAATAATACTCTGAAGAAAAAGGCATCATCTTTATCATCAGTAAGGAATGCTCAGACAGCTGACCTGAAGCACAGCACCACTTTCAAAACTGATAGAACACTCAAATAAAATCGACTCAACATTTTTGCTTCATTTGTCTTTCCACTAAATCAGATGGAATGGAGAAAGTGTGCCAGCAAATCAGTGGGCTGGAGAGCTAATTCTTATTTTCCTAACCAAGTCCCATATATAAATAAGGGAGATACTTCTTGTCTGCAGTGTTCAGTGTGCATGCATGCAGAGATCCAGTTAATTCACTACTGCTTTTATACTGATCTTTTCGTCTCACAATCTCTGTGTATCATTGATCTCAGATTACCTCTTGGATAAGGAAAATGTATCATTTTCATCTAATAAATTGTAACAGAGAGGGACAAAGTTGAAGTCAAGCATCTATTAAAGTAATAGTAAAGGAGATACTTGGCTAGAGCTTGAAGTTGCAAAAAAAATTATGCTACAATTTCAGAAGTGTAAGAATCCACCAAAAAATAAATAATTTTAAAAAAGCTTATGAAGAATAACTGCCTCCAAGTTCTTAGGAGCTACTGGCAGCAGGAAGGAATAGATGTGAAGTGCCTTTCAAAACCAAACTGACATAGGAAATAAGTAAACTAATTTAGCAAATTCTAAAGGATAAACACTTCTCTTCCCAAGTCAGTACATGGCAGAAACAATAATATGTTGTCACATGAGTACAGTCTGGGGGCAGAATTATGGGCATCACCAGAAGTGGGGACATGAGAAGACTCTGAGGTGCTGAATTCCAAATGTGGAATTTTGTGGATCATTTCACTGTTTGGGATGACATTTCCACAAAACCCTTTGCAGTAGGCTATGACTGGATGTTGTGCTTTTCTTTCACTCATTTTACTTTTAACAAGATAGGATAATTATCAATGCTAGAGATACTCAGTGTGAAAGTAGAGACGTCTCCCTCTTCCCTCCAACCACACAAAGTTTTCAGAACTCCAACTTTTCCAGCATTGCAGTAGAGTGCTACAAGCCTCACCATATCATTTTTGTTCTCCATGAAGATGCTGAGTTTCTTCAGGAAGGTGACAACGAGGATAAGCAGCTCAAAATTATCCCGGTCCAGTGCTTTCACCAGCATGTGGACAATGTTCTTGTTCCTCATCTTCAGCTCAATGCGAGTATCCTCAGCGAGGTTTAGGAGCAGGTAAATTGCAACTAGCAAAGGTCAATACAAATCACACCAACAGATCAAAATCAACACGATTAACAAGTCTCTATTTACACTTCAAGTGCTGAAAACAGCACTTCCAGAAGCATTATGCTCCCTTTTTGATGCATTTTGCAAGAAATTGCCTATGAATGGTTGTTTTTGCCTCTTTAAAAAGCATTAAGATTAATTATAATTGTGACTCTGAAAAAAAAATAGGATTATGATTATTAGAAGCTTTTTATGTTGTGTGGTTTGTATATTTTTTAATTTCAATTGCAACAGAAACCATTAAAAAGCCCTTCTCAGGGAGGGTTTGCCACTCAGATAATTTTAACCTAACATGAAGTGTATTTTAGTATAAAAACTGAGATATAATGAAATCTATTCAGTCTAAATCTATTCTAATAAGCTAAGTTAGGCAAACTCAAAAGAATCCAAATACCCAACTCCTCCCAAACCAACATCATGAGTAAAGAAGAGTGGATCACTTTTGCTCTTCTCCTGACAAATGGCTTTTACAATTATTAATAGTGTCAAACGATCTGATTAAGTACTTGTTTTCTCCCTATTCTTTGGCAGCACTCTTCCATATTCATCCACACATTCAGAATGTTTAAGATATCCTGGTTATAACAAGAATCAAACAGAATCCCTCAGCCATGTTTACCAACAACAAAATAATTTGCTATTTGGATTTGGTACCTCTAAGGAGCTGTTCCTGCTTGACAACCAGTCCTTTGTATTTCTTGTAAGTTTTCTCATAGTCCTTTTTCAGGGTTTGATTTTCAGGATCTTCATCAAGTGAATTACAGAAGTTAAGGAGTTCAGAGAAAAGTGATACAGGCTAGATGATAACTGTCCTCAAAAGTGTTCCTCAATCACTAGTGAAAAGCAAGGGACCTATGGAATACCCAGTGTCAAGACTCCCTCAGCATCAGCTTGCCACACCTGCAGTCCAGAACATGATTCTTCTCTCCTTCCAGGCTGGCGTATTTTACACTCTAACAAGCAGCACAGATGTTCTAAGACCTAATGCTGATAAAATACAACATTTCTTTTCTTGTGTTGCTTTAGTAGCTTCAGCTTAACCTCTATCACATGCCAAAATGTTCACTCTTGGTCTTTCTCATATCTGCAATTCTATTTTGCCCTTTCTGGTAAATTCTACTGCTTTTACAGAAGGTGCTGTATATTCAGCTTGTGTAATCCAACAACACTCATCAAGACAAGTCAGAAGCCATCAGGCTATGCCAGAATATCAAAAGGATATCAGCTTTCTTCTTTTTAGCAATTTCTTCCTGCCAAAGCTCATGTCTCTTCAGCTCGTGGTCTATGATATTCATACACAGAGCTCCAATTTTGTAATGTGTGATTATCCCATGAAATTGAGAGAAACTACATTGAAAAAATAATATTTGTGAGAAATAAATGCCAACAACTCCATATCTATTTTGACATCTATGGTAGCAATATTGCACCATGTGAAATGTTAAAAAAATGTGCCCATTATATCACTTCCCTATTGGAAAATTATTTCAAAACAAGAACAACCCCTGAAAACATGAATATTTTCTCAACTTGTAGAAAGACTACAAACAGTTTGTTGGTCCAGATCAAAATAAAAACACACTCCAATTTTCATGCATGAAGAAAAAGATTTTCCCCTCAGCCCTGCCTTTCATACTGCAAGTGCTTCAGAGCACTCTCTCCTCACCAGAAATATAACAGAGACCTAAAATCAAGGTAAATGCAATTTCTGATGGAATTATTTCTAGGCAGGGTATGCTGAAACACTGGCATAGCTAAATAAGAACAAGCAATCACTTTAGTGTTGAACACTGTTTCTTCCCTGTAGGAGTGCAGATGGAAATTAGAGGTGGCAGCTCAGCCACCTTTCATTTCTGACACAAAGCTATGAGTCAGAACCTTTACTAGTTTCTTCCCAGCTCTCTTACAAACTGCCTCAGCATGAGAGTTCTTTTTGTTATAAGTGATAAAACTGAGGCTCAAGTGTGTTTCTATCTGTTTTTCCTGTTTCACTGAAGTTTTGTAGCGCAGAGCAGAGAACAAATGAAAAGCCACTAAGCAGAGCTGCATTCTTTATGCTCCTAAATCCAGGGACTCTGTACTCACCTTGAAAAGCAGAAGAAAATGTAAATTATATTGGTAGCCAGTTCAATGCTTTGTTTCCAGTCTTCCCTCAGCACTCTAGCCAATGCACCCAGGGCAGTTTCTGAAGTGAAAAAATATTTAGAGAAGCATCAGCATTTTGTGTCCCTCCTTTTTAGCTCATGAGTCTCAGAATTTGAATACACCTTATTCTACACCTATCAGTTTTCTAGTGGAACACTTTCCCATGTGTCTTGCTTTAAGATGCAACACTGCTCACATGTTCTGTTTGGAGACAGTACCAGAGAGTGCCCTGGGTGATCACCCTGTCACAAACCCTCAGAGGAAGCAACATGGAAGGAAAGTACAACAAAACACCAAAGTAATTTTAAAGCTAACACTAACTTTCAGATCTCGAGGCCTCTACCAGCTCTGTGCTCCACACTACAATGCGTCCCCTGCCTAAAACATCACAATTTTAACTTTCAAATCCCCTTTAAATTCTATCTTGACAGGTAGTATTTCTCATCCATCTTTCTATTTATTTTCCCTCTGAATCTATATTATCTCATTAAATAATTTGGTTTCCCCTTGCCTTATTTTTTCTCACTTTTCCATCCACCTTCCCCCTAGCCAGTCTCTCTTCATGTACACCATGTTACTTGATCAGAAAAGCAGCAGCTGGAAACATGAAGCACTAAAATATTTTCAACAACTCATAGGGACAAGCCATTATTTCATGGCTCACCATTCCCATCCCATTCCATGTTTCGTGGTGACATTGCAAGATGGGCATGTATTGAAGTCATCATTTACTCAAGGAATGTGAGAGCATAAGGGCTCAGCAAAAGAGACAAAAGGGACAAGGAAAGAAAATCACAAAATTAATCTATGTCAGCTTGCAAATCCCCTTTTCAAGATAAGTTTCCTGATCTACAGAATACAACAATACATTCCCATCTCTAGCAGTAATGCTAGCTGAAGTTAATTTAGCATCAAAATAACTAGGATTAGAAAAAGATAGCTGAAGCCAGGTAGAGTAGTAAAGGCCGGGAAGATTTCAGTATTAGGCTCACCTAAGACCAGTCTGAGCAGCATCCATTTATAGAAAGGCCCAACTGGGCTTTGATGGCAAACTTATTATATACAGAGAAATAGAGCCTAGCAAACTAATGAAAATCCCAAATTAAAGGTGAACTACTTTTCCCTGGGCATAAATTAACAGTACATCAAGAGAAATTACCATTAGGTTTAAAAGTTACCATTTATAAGCAGCTCTTCCAAATTATCAGGATTCCTGGCCAGCTGCAGGATGAGGGCAGAGCCACGCACCTTGTCAGGAATGTCATCGTACAGTAACTCAATGTACTCATCCATGTCATTGATATTGGCAACTTCATCAATCTGAAAGAAGCCAGAAGCGAGAGTTTCACAGAGAGAGATGGCAATTCAACACCAGCAATCACAACCTTATTCAGTTGTGACACCAAAGGGCACCCAGCTTCTATATTTAAATACAGATCTTAGACAAAAATAAAACACAAGTTAAAATACCCCAACACATGCAGAATCACTTCTAATGAACACCAGGCAATCTGAGGAGATATCGTTCCTAAAAATCAAAGGATGGTCAGACACAACTCTGTGTCCTGTCTGATGTTTCAGTCCTCACTGGCTGTCCTGCTGTGTGCTATACTTGGAGGGGCAAGTATACAAGTCAAATATTTTACCCTTTATGGAGATTTTTTTTTCCATTGTGCAGTATTTCCAAACCAAGTTCTTTGTTTAAAAAACAAGAAGGAAAAAACCACAAGAATTCAGTATTTCCTCTCCCTTCCTCTCTTTTGTAACTGCTTACTAAAGTAGTAAACAGGGTTTGCATTTCTCTTTTAACACCAATATTTACCTCTGTTCCTTCAAATGGGGGTGGATCTTTTGGCTTGCTGGTTTTCTCCTTCTTTTCTATAAAGAAAAAGAAACGGATGCCGTTAAGTTACACAAATCAAACACTTATCCAGTGTTCCCATAATGAACACTCCCATTAAATCAAGGTCAAAGTCCTTTTGTGTCCAGCTGACCTGCCAAACTAATACAGGTTTCTGAAGCTGAATAGTCCCTAGGGAGTAAAGCAAATCCTCAGCTGCATTTTGACAATTCAGTCTAAATAATCAGTGACAGCCCAATCAGCTGGGGAGACAGAGGGTAATAAACCTTAGAGCAAGCCCAGAATGACAACACTCCCACAGTGAAACTTCAGCAGCTTTGATTCTGCTTGTGCCCTGTGACACACCAAGACACAGAAATGCAAAGTGAAAAATAGTAAAACATATGAAACTCTTACAATCAAACCCCATATATAATGTAAATCTTCATTTTAAATTTGTCTCACTAGGAATCCAGCTTGAGAACAAAGCTTACCAGTTCATGATTGCCAGAAACCCTGATGACTGCAAGGTAATGTAGAATCTAATGTTAAATATTCAACTGTCCCCTGAGCAGAAAGTTTAAAGTGAACTTAGGACACACACAGGAGGCCAGAAACTTAGGATGACAAGAGAAATACCCCAGGCTATGCAACACTGGACCAAAACTTGTCCAGTTTTCCACACAGCCCAAATTCAGCCTAGGCCCATTGTCTACCCTTGCAAGAGAAGAGGTCTTGATAGGAAGATCCTCTTAGACATTTTTGATGTCACTCTAAGTGCAGATTCAATATCATGAGGCTGCACCCAACAGCAGAATCTGCACCTCACAAGTCCTGCTAAAGCAAAAGGCAGCCAGTAAGAAGCCTCAATACTAAGTGTAACCAAAATAATATAAAAAAATTGGTTGTTAAAAAGGTAACTTCCTTCAATCTCACTTCAAGATCATAATAGTTTCCAAAGGTGATATAACATACATGTCCCCTACTGTCACCATCCCCAGAGAACTGGTACATCAGGCACATTGGGCTCTCAGCTAGAAACACCTCAGCATTTGTTCAAGGCTCAGGCACTCAGTCCCAAGGCACTTTGTTCCTGTGGTTTTTACCTTTTCCTGCTGTGGAATCTCTGCGGTTCTGCAGGTAGTACAGCAGCTGCTCTACTTCTGCAAGCTTGGAGGGGTGAATGAGCTTGCATTCTTCAACAACCTTTCGAGCCAGGGAACCAATGTCTGTATTTGCATTAAGACTCTTCAGCCGAATTCTGCAACACAGACAAGTCTCTTTTCAGTTTAATTTTTTTTATCTTCACTCCTTTGATTATGTTTACACAGTCATGAATTTCTTGAAGCAGAAATGATCCTGATACACCCAGTGCCTTTGCCTTTCATGTCAAAGTGGTGTCTCTGAACTCCAAGTGGCAAGCAACTGTCAAACAGGTTTGATGGAGCGTAACTGTTCATGAGCTGACAAGCAGGAACATTAAAGGCAGCTGTATGAACAGATCCCTTACAACCATCTTGGATTCAAAAGACAGTAATTGATTTGCAATATACCCCATAAAAAGTGCACAGCACCACAAAGGAATATTGCACTCATAAAAAGCCCCAAATGAGAGGCAGTTCTGGGTGTTGTCTGCACAGGAAAGTCCTTTTGCAGTGCCAGGAGTCTCCCAAAGCTCTGGCAGATCTGCAGCCAGGTCCACAAGCAATGAGCAGTAAGAAATCTCTGTGGGCATTAACAGGGTGGAACAAAAAGGAATTCCACCACCTTGCAGATGCAAGTTATGCTGATTCATCTGATGACAGAAGAATGCTTCCAGTATCTTCAAAAATTTGAGAAAATTTAAAGATTCTCTCCTCTTTTCCCCCAGTTTTTCTTCTAACACGCTCTCACACAGGCAGCCATTTCAGCTTGAATTTTCAAAAATAAATCAGTACAGAGATAAAACTCCCCTAGAAGAGGTCCAACCTTGCAGCTTGAAAACTGAAGTTACAATAGTTCTCTGGGCTTTTCCAGTAGGGAATACTTTAATGATCTTGAAAGAAATTAACCAGGCAGAAGTAAAATGCAGATAAAGCAGAGAATTCACTGGCTGGGCAGGGGCAGATCAAAACAACAGGAGAGCCAACAGCTGGAGCATGAGGCTGTCAGGAGGTTCAATGGTACTTCTTGCTCCAACATGAACTACCATTTGCACAGGAAACAATCACTTTTCTCTGCCTCAACTACCCATCATGTAGAACAGGAGTCATCACTTTTCTTTACAAAACACTTTAAAGGACATGGATGAAAAGCAATTTACAATGTGTGTTTCAGATGTTAACCTTCCGAGGCACATGTTATTTCCCAGCTTTGAAACCCTCTGCTAGTCCAGCATTAAGTTGCATAAAGATTATAAACTACAACTTCTCAGAGTTGGGTGGTACTCTGATTTATTGAATCCATGACTACAAAGATTGAAATAAAATATCAGAGCTTGCTATGACCTTACATTTTCTGACATTCCTTGCGTTCCCCCAGCATGGGGTCTCCCAACTCGCCCAGAATCGTTGCCTCCACTTCATAATGGACAATGAGGGCTTTCTCAGATGGATGCACATCTATGTTACCTCCTTTTACCTTCCTGTCATAAAGGGAAGAAAAAAATAGATTAAATGAAAAGCTCAGAAAACACACCAGAGCAGAAATCAGTTATCTGCCCCCTGTTCTGTGCAGACCCTAAACCCATGTAGGGCTCTCATTCCATACCCTATTCCATCCCAAACAGCTGTACCCAAGTCTGGTGTTAGTGGGATATTCTTGGCTATTACTTGTAGTACAGAAATATCCAAGCCACTGGTCAAACCTTACTCACAGAAATCAGGAAAGAAATCAGAGTTATCCTGCTCCACCTCACCACAATGAGTAAAAAGACACATTTCACCAAGCAGGTGAATTCTACAGTTGATTCCCCACTACCTTGTCAGTACTGACAAATCTTTGTATGGCCTTTGCTTAGTGCAGTCCTCTAAAAATGGAATTTTTTTGTCATTCTCTTGGCTAACTCTTAGTAGTTACAATTCTGTGAGACTGAACTACAAATAATTTGTATTTCTATTTAACTATTCTCTATTGAAACAAACCTCTTTGCTACTGTTCTTCACCTCATTGTGCCTGCTGCCAGGCTTGAGGGAGTACAAAAATCACCAGCTGCCAATAAAAGCTACAAATCATGTCTACCTGCTTTTCTACAGCTACAGATCCTTGGGAGAAGTATTCTCCAGGGAATCACTCTGGGGTATGTCAGTGCCAAAAGGGCCTGTCCTGCTCTTTCCACTCCTTTGTGCCAACAGTTCGGTGTCCATGCAGATCCAAGTGTCCCGAGGAAAGGCTCAGATGGATGAAGATACACCCCATTTCTGTTTCCAAGCAGTGGCAGAACCACATCCAGAGATAAACAAATTTTTATTTATTGGTAAAGAGACTTGTCCCTTTTCCACTTGGTACTGCCAATCGAATATTTACAGTTTTACCATAAACCAGGCTGCTAAAACACTGAAAATTAAAACCACCTCCAAAATATGGGTTTGGCTTTTGGGATGTGGAGTGTTTTTTTTTGTTGTGTGTTCAGGTTTTTTAGACAGATCATGTCCATAAAGAGAATTACAAGTGGCTTTACCAGTAGTCATATCAGCATCTAGCAGATAGGAGTAGACGTGGCATTGGGTCAATTAGATCAGGGAAAACTATTTCAATCTCATAAAGCTGGAAATGTCAGCAAATCCAGATGCATCCTGTGGTGTAACCACTCTCAGAAGAAAATGTTTGAAATATGTCTCCATCTACCTAACTACTCTGATGTCCATTTTTCCATCTCCAGAACACAGCTGCAAAAAACACCTTTGTCTTGAGATACAGCTACCAAAAAAAGCCCCACAAATCACAGAAAGGGCTGCTGTGGGAAATGAAGAGTCCAATTCAACTACCAGCCTTGCAAGGACATAAAGCTACAGAGAGCAAACAAAAACACCTCCCTGCTAGAGAGTAACATTTACCATGAGAGTATAGCAAAACTCCCTTTATGACTTGAGATTTTTTCAAGACTTGGGTTCATTTCCCTTTAACAGTACCTTGAAGCAGATGTTTCATTACAGTCTGTTCTCTGTTCTCACAAGGTCCAGTCTTGCAGGACAGAAAGCTTATGGCAAATCTATTTCAAAAGAATCCAGTTCTCACTCCCCACCTCCAAATGTATTTCTCCTACATTAAGATCTATCAGGAGATGCCAACTGCAAACACTCAGGCTCTTGACAGTCAAAGCTCTGGTTAGTGACAGCTCAGTAATACTTACAGATATAAAGAAAAAGGTGGGTAGAGAACAGGAGTTTGGTAAAGTTTTACAAGAATGAAACTGAACTAACAGCTCATCACTGCCAAAAGGATTAGATCTTCCAGTGTTTTCCCTGCTCCTGGCAGTCACCTTGGAGTTCAACATGAGGGCTCATCAATCCCTCATGTCACAGTCAATTCCAGCAATCCAAAAGAAAACTCTCCATGTTTTGGAGAGAGGAAGTTTTTCACTGTGTAACAGAACTAAAATGCTCTACAGAAAAGGAACAACTTCCTATTTATCATCAGGGAAAAGAAGGAGTGAAACCTCCTCTTTTTGGCAACAGTAAACCACTGATGAGCTTAGCTTAAGACTGCTTAAACAGTTTTAGAACTTCCTATATTTAATTTTTTTTTCAGAGGGACAGATGGGTAAACTGAAGAACTTACAGCTGCAGAGATTTTTCTGCCCTCTCACATTGACGAAAAACCCTCTCTGCCTGAGCTATTTCTGAGCTAATGAAGTCACAAATCAATACACAGCCACGTTACCTCTCTGAAAATCCTTGTGAAATGCTTGAGGAATTATGCTAAAATGTACTACCCAGCCAGTAAAGTTGTTTTGGAAACACTGTATTCAGACTGTCAGCATCACAAGGTAAATCTTTATTTACAGAAAAAAATCCCTTCCTCTCCCCTAAATCTATAAACATCTTCTTTACTGATTTTCTACACATCTTGAGTCTGTAAATCACTTCATAAAAGATTAAAAACTGCAACTTTATAATGAGTAGAAGCAGCAATGCACTGGGGAGCTCTCATGCACATCAGCCTGTCCTTTCACTTCACTGCTTGCTTTGTCAACAAGAACCCAGTTCAGTCCAAGGTTTAAAAGAGGAAGGCCTTTTCTACAGACAAAAGCTGGGCAAGCTGAGCTCACATAACCACTGCTGGAGTGTTAATATCCTTTATTAACTAATTCCTTTAGAGGGAAAAAGCAAAAGCAAACTATCCTAATGAGAAGTGGGACAAACGGCGCACGTGGGTAAGGCTGAAAATCCAATAACAAATCCCAGCAAGTCAGACTCGGTGGGAGGGGGAATGCCCATGGATGATGACAAAGGGAAACAGGGAGAAGAGGAGGACCAGACTTGCACACCAGCCTGGTCACATTAAACAGCACAGCAGGCAGTTTGGGGTTTGTGCTCCCCAAAAAGAGAGACAACTACACCTGTTCCAGGGATGACTACAGAACAGAAATTTGTACAAGATCACATAAGATTGCACAAACTGAACAAGTAAGGCTTAAAAAACAAGTAATATTCTAAAGTTACAGCTGTTGATTTAATTAAGGGTGGCCATTTGATTTTTACCCATCGTGGCATTGCTATGACAGAACCAATGTTCAAAAATTATCAAGAGGGTTTTTTTTTTCCCCTCCACTGTTTCCAACTATGGGTCTTAATATGTGGCATATAAGGGGAGAAAAAAGCAAAACTTAACAGTCTAAACAGGAAATTCTGCAAATACTAATAAGTGGAAAGGAAGTAAAAAAAACCCAAAAAACAACCAAAACAAAGCAAAACAAAACAAAAAACCAAAACAGGAACTCCTTAGGATTCAGGATGTGATGGATAAAATCACTAGCATGACAGGATAAAGTGACACTGGCCACACATCACGTTTGAACAGAGGCCTAGATGACCTGGCATCTTTTGGGACTGACTCACTTTTGCTCTGAAACAACTGACAGAGATCCAACAGCTGCCAACTCAGGCCCTATTCTTTAGGCTGACTGGTCTCACTGCCAAATAGACAAATAAAAGACACCATTCATTCATCACATCTCCAACATCAAACCCAGATCACACACTTTATACACCACAGTTACCTTCTCCATCCATGTCACTTGTCCTGCCCAATCTGCCATGCCATACTCTTAACATCTCCTCAGAATCAGTCTCCCAGCTGCTCCCTGAACCTGGCTTTACTGTCTCTTATCCCATCCCTGATCCCCAAAGCTGCCACCTGCCCCATCCCAGCACCTAATACACAATGATCTTCCCCACTCATCTCCTAGTAGCACCTATTCTCTCAACCTGCCGGCACTTCAGTGCCTCATCCCAAACACACCATAAAATGCCACCGCAGCCACCCCCAGAGCAGAGCACCCCTCCAAACTACCACCTTCTCCCCAGCAGCACCCAGCCCATCTCTCTGCCTACCCTGCCTTTGTAACCTTCACTCATCCCTAACCCTCCCAGTCCTCATCCAAATCTGCCCAGCAGATTGGGGCAGGCTGAGGGGGGAACCTCCTAAACAAATCCCTCTCCCATTCCCAAACCCCCCAGCCATCTTACCCAGCACTCCACAACCTCCAGTCAGCTTCCAAACCAGCCACTCCTCACTCGCAATACCTCCACCCACTTCATCATCACTCCTCTCCAAACACTGTCCATTGTCACCTCCCCAGCAATAATTTCCCATCCATCCCCAAACCAGTCCTCACTACAAGCAGCGACACCACAGCCCCTTTTTGTCCTCCCAACCCACCACACCCTCAGGTCCCCTATATTACCACAATCGCCCATCCACCCCTCTGCAAACACCCCACAACACCTATGTCTCTCACCTCACCACCTGACACACTCAATCCCTCGGGACAAGCTGCTACGCCTCAACCGCCACGACCCCTACCCCGTTCATCCCCAGCACGAACCGCCGCGCCCTTGTGCCCATCCTCCCCGGTTACCTCTTGAGGTACCGGGCGTCCTCGCTCTGCATGGCGGCGGTGAGGGGCGCTGAGGGGCTCTGAGGGGATGGTGGGG